>NW_027590369.1:300000-400929 GCF_964213995.1 Mustelus asterias | reverse complement strand
GGGTTCCTGTCACACTATCTGTAACCCCCACGATTCGCCAGGGCTTGCAAAATCATACTAACTGTCCTGGCTTGAGACAATTCACACGTCTTTCACCTGTGCTGAAATCTCTGAAGACGGGAATGGGTTAATGAACTTTGTGATACTTTGGGATTTGTGAGAAGCATTGTACAGCTTGTTTTTGTGTCTGTAGAACGTGTTTTCGTGTATCCACCCAGATAAGACAAGCTGCTGCTGTAGACAAGCGCATGATTTTCCCAGCTAATTGTGTTCAGGAATGTAGCTAACCCAGCTGGTATAAACTAAGCTAGAGTCCATTTTATGTTATTTTATAGTATGTACCTTTGTTTAACACATGTATGCCTTCTGTGATCGTATAATCATAGATTCATATATATTCACTATAGACTATTCATCCTCACCAATATCAAGTGTTATGTAGGCCCCTGTATGTCAGTTAACTTGTTTGTGCAAACCTATAATCCAAACAACCCACAGGAGTCCACATAGAGGCAACAAAACAGACAGCCTTGAGATGGCCACAATTATGCAGACTACGCGATAGATGGAATCGCTGTGGCAGCAATAATCATGAGAAACTGCGGACGTGACCAGGGGCGAAAATATACGTATAAATATTTGATCTTAACTCGTATTCAATGAGAAGTCTGGAGACCGTGTTAGGAATCGGACTTCTCCCACAAGCTTGTGAAAATAAACTACTGTACTTTGACTCACGACTAGTCTCAGAGGTGTTATTTACCTACAACAAATTGGTGCCGAAACCCGGGATCTATTTACGGGTCCAGTCGAATGGCCACGACCGGGACAATGGAATAGATTACCAAACGTAATAGAGTGGGTCAAACTACAGTCGTTGATCATCTGTGATGAGAGAGTGAAATACGTCTGAACTGAGCACATATGGACAAGGAGGCAATTGACTCGAACACGCAGCCTGAGACCGGTTGTTAAGAGGGGAAATCCCCCACGCGATGGTCAGGAATTTAAATGGGTGTTAGAGTCTGGAAAAAGGTTGCCTGCAGTGTGATGTTCAGATGTGAGCGAGAAAGAGAGTGTCTGAGTGATCGCCGGAGTGGAAGGAAAAGCCTTCATGTAAAAGCCGGCTTAACAAATATAATATAAGCGGTGGTACGGAGGGATCTGATCACCCCAGGTATCACCGGACTCTGATAAGGGAGACATGTGAGGGCAGAGTGAGAAGTGAGAGTTGAAGACTCCAGGTGGTGAGTACAAACTTATCGATGTTATGGTGGGACATGGACAGTGGGGACCCTCAGGATCACTGATAAACGAATATATGGCTAAGAGGGACAAACTCATTAAACAGATCATAAAAGGGGGGTGGGATTTAGAACACCCACTAGACCAACAACGAAAATGGTAGGAACAGGAAAAGAAAGACAGAACTAAGAAAATTGGAGTTCTCTCAGTTCACCAATTGGCCGGATTAACTGAACACATCTCAGTCTCGGGTAAGAAATGGGCTGATGACAAAGCAAAAATTAAAATGTTGCAAGCTTCCTGTGTGTCTGCGTGTGTTTAACAAAGTGGTTGCGTGGATGTTTGTTGTTGTTTGCTTTAATGTTTTAATTATACAGCTTTAAATAAAGTACAGTTGAAACTATACCCCATCGTGGCCAGCCCCTCCACTATTTCAAAGATGGGCTGTCGCCAGCTCAACAAAAAATCCTTAAAATGGGAGTTCTCAATACCCAGAACTATGATGAATTAGTAGAATGGGCATCTGGAATTAGAGAAGGACCAGATGAGAAACCATACCTACAAATAAAACAGGAAGATGTTAGTGCAAACAATGGAGGAGCTAAACCCAAAGGGTGCGTGCTACAATTGTGGGAAAGCGGGCCACTTTTCCAGAGACTGTATGGCTCAGAAGCGGGGTGGAATGAAGGCCCCTACCTGCCAGTTTTGTAATAAGGGGGGGGGGGGGCACACAGAGGGGCAATAAGGGGTAGCCCCCGCGAGTTTGGGTAAGACGCAGGGTAGTTTCTACGTGTCTGCACAATGTGAACTGCTGGTGAACACGGCAGCCTCCATATCTATCACTGACATCCCCTTATCCATAACAAATAAAATGAACTATGTAAAAGGAATTCACGGACAGAAGACCCCTGTCTACTAAAGAGAAACAATACAAAGAAGATAGAAGTATTGTTAATGCATCAGTTAGCTGGACTAGTTGAGCAAGTAGTCGACGCTACTAAAAGGTGGATTGAAAATAAAGAAAAGATTGGAGAGTTAGAATCCAGAGTAAGGGAACTGGAGAAACAAAACCATGTGTTAGAAGAAAAGCAATGGAGAGAGGAAACTGTTCCTACCTCCTCATGAGTCCACACAACAGGAACCAACTGCTCCTCCAGAGGAGTGGGAAGCGCCAGAAGGCAACTTAGCGCCAGTAACCCGAAGGGGAACAGATGCACAGCCAAAGGCAAATTATAAACCCTTCACCCCAGGTGAGAGACAGCAATTAATGGCTTCCCTGGGTAAATTACAATCTAGAAGCGCAAACACTAAATTCTGGGAAGAATTAGATACAACTTGGGTCGGACACCAATTACACCTGAGACGCACACTAGCTGGTCAGGGCACCCTGTCCAACGGATAAGTGGAGGCAGGTAGCAGGTGGACCCGCCGCTCCTCCAGCACAGGATGATAGTGGGGGACATGTAGACACATGTATTCGCCCTAACATCGGAGATAGATGCCCGACAGGCACTCCTCACCCAGTTTAAAGCAGAGATTGAGAGAGTATTAGGAAATGCTCCCACAAACTGGAACAGAATTACCACAATAAAACAGTTAAGAGGGGAATAATGCACGATGAAGAGGGATCAGTGTATGTGATCATGAGGGAAACACTAAGACTTGGGAAATGTTGAAGTGGGAATGTGAGAAGTACGAGAATGACAAAAGAGATAGAAAAGAACAAGAGAGACCTCAAAGGAAAGACGAGACCGTGAAAAAGGACTAGAACGGCCGAACAAAGGAAAGAAAAAAAACCCGGAGGTATCTGGTTTGCCAATGTGGTTCCAAAATACTGATACGGGTGAACAGGAGGAGGAGGATTGGTGGAATAGACCCAGTGCCGCTGCAAAGACAGAAGGGACTCAAATCAGGTTAAATTGGTTAGTCTGAAGTGTGATAGACCAAAGAGGAGAGTAAAGGTTTAAAAGAAACAAGCAGGCTGTGTACATGGCTCTGTACGGCACAGAGAGAGAGAGAGAGAGAGGATGTAATTGCGCGATTGAGAGCCTCATGTGGTGGAATAGGGTATAGCAGATCAAAGTAAATGGCTTCTCTGCGTGCAAGTTGAATAAATTACTTTCCCCCAGTTGAAACTTTACGAAAGTGCAATTGTGAGCGGAGCTGTTGAAGCCTGGAGTGTTTGTTACAGGCAGTAGATGCAGTGCTTTGCACCTTGGTTTAGCCTCGGGGGGCTGGGGAAGTGTTAAAACTGTTAGAGATTAAAGTGATAAGATTTAACATAGAAACATGGAACAGTACAGCACAGAGCAGGCCCTTCGGCCCACGATGTTGTGCCGAGCTTTGTCTGAAACCCAGATCAAGCTATTTCCTCCCTATCATCCCGAAGTACTCCATCTGCTTATCCAATAGCTTCTTAAATGTTCCTAAATTTTCTGACTCCACTATCACTGCAGGCAGTCCATTCCACACCCCAACCACTCTCTGCGTAAAGAACCTACCACGGACATCCTTCCTATATCTCCCATCATGAACCCTATAGTTATGCCCCCTCGTTACCGCTCCATTCACCCGAGGAAATAGTCTTTGAACGTTCACTCTATCATCTTATAAACCCCTCATCATCTTATAAACCCCTCATCATCTTATAAACCCCTCATCATCTTATAAACCTCCATCAAGTCCTCATCATAAACCCCTCATCATCTTATAAACCCCTCATCATCTTATAAACCTCTATCAAGTCTCCTCTCAACCTCCTCCGCTCCAAAGAAAAAAGCCCAATTTCCCTCAACCTTTCCTCATAAGAACTACCCTCCAAACCAGGCAGCATCCTGGTAAATCTCCTTTGCACTCTTTCCAGTGTCTCCACATCCTTCTTGTAGTGAGGTGACCAGAACTGCACACAATATTCCAAATGTGGTCTCACCAAGTTCCTGTACAGTTGCAGCATAACCCCATGGCTCTTAAACTCAAACCCCCTGTTAATGAACGCCAACACACTATAGGCCTTCTTCACGGCTCTATCCACTTGAGTGTCAACCTTCAGAGATCTATGGATATGAACCCCAAGATCTCTTGAATTTCTTGAATGTACTTCTGTTTTGAGCTTAATTACAGTTTGGAAGACAGAAGAATAAAATCGATGTCTTAATCAACGTTCTGTATTCTTTTTAAATGTTTTATTTTCTTTAATGTTTTAATGTTCAGAAAGGATTGTAACATTGGAAGGGACCATGTGTTCTTTCCTTTGTCTTGAATTCGAAATTATAAGAGAGTTAGTTGAGAAGTTAGGGAAAAAAATAAGTAATTTTGTGGAGAAGTAGAAAAGTATGAACAAAAGAATGAGGCAAATATACTGTCTGTGAGTCAGTTTAAGGTATATCAAGTTAGTGAAATGAATCGTAGTTCTGATTACTCCAAGTTCCAGCCGGAGGTTAATTAATTAGAACCTCAGTTGTCAATGCAGATAAGGATGTTGTCATTAAGTATTTTTAATCTGCATTTGTTGCCAAACATTGCTAAACTTTGTAACAACATGGATTGTTGAAACTTGTGTTGCCATCAACTGGCCAACAGTCCTTTTACTCGTTCTAAATAACATTTGGAAATTCAAGGCTTGTATTATGAGGCTTGTATTATGTTGTTTCGTTAACATGCACAAATTACATCGTCTAAAATTGATGATCGTTCTGACTCGCCCATCCAATTGAAAACCTGACTACACTACTAACACCAAGGCAAATTGCCCAGTTAGAATGCAGTATTAAGGTCCACAGAATATAGTGATTTACGAACGTCTGATAGTTTAGTATTCTCTAACTGGTTAAAATTATGTACTGCCGTTGGAATTTCATGTGCCATCTATTGTTCAAGGTTTTTCAAATATAAAAATACTGCAAAGCTTAAAACCTAGCCAGTTAAAAAATCAAACCAAAACGTCCTAATCCATTAACTATTGTTATTGTTATTTGTATGGTACCTACTTTGATTTTGATTTGGCGTCTGTTATTTTCCCAGAGTGCAGGGATTTGATCTGGAACTCAGTTTAAAAATAGAAACAACTTAAATTAAAAGGGTTTGGATATCACAGTTATGATGTGCAAAGCGGCATGATACACCTGCCGCTCGATTATTATACAGTATAAGCACTGCCATATAGAGCCGAGAATAAAATCAAATCCTGAAAAGCCTTAACCAATTTTATATAATATATATTGTGTATTGATAAAAACATAATTTTGTAGGAGAAAAAGCTATTTATTTCCAAGCTAAATGTTGGTGCATTTGAATGCACTTCTTTGTAGGTAGGGTAGTGGCATTTTGTGAAGTACTGTCATGCGGCGCTTGCACGCTCACAAATGATCAAATAAGATGTAATGGAAGAGTACATCATATAAAGATCGGAGCTGTATAGCATGTGATTGTAATGGGGAAAGCGATGTCTTTTGATAGAATTATATACAAATTAATGGATGTCCAGCTGCAGCCAGTGCAAATTGTTATTTGATTCACACTGAGCTTTCTATGGAAGGGGGATATGTAATTAAATGTATAACGCACTCGCTAAAGCCATACAGACATCGGCGAAAATGATGGCAGAGGTATTACCCACTATACTAATGAGATTAAGGGCTACCACAAACCGGACAACGGAATTAACCCCTTATGAACTAATGACAGGACGGGCGATGCAATTACCAGAAAGCATCATAACAGGTGGGACCGATGTTGGTCCACTAAAAGATAAAATCAAGAGATATGTTTTGGAACTAAGCACACAACTAAAAGGGATGCGCAAATTGGTAAAAGGCAATCAGGAAATAAGAGGCGCGGAGAGAGAAATGCTCCCTGACGTCCCAACAGCGGGACGTCCTAGTGAAAACACGACCTGACAAACCAGGGTTTGCACCAAAACGGAATGCCCATATGAAGTTATAATTAGTGGTGACGCCTGTGCCTGTATAAGAGTGAAAGGTATATGGAAACATTAGACTCAGTTGAAAGAATATGCTGGAACTAATTGGAAAAATGTGTGATATACTTCAATTGCAGATATAAACAGACAACGACTGAACTCTAAGCAAGCTGAACGGGTTCGCGGGAAGTTGCGCGTGGGCGGTATAGCCTTTGAACCATTGTGTAACGGTTGCACGGATTATTAATAAGTGATAGGATGCTTCTCATGCTGCTTCTCACGACCCGGCCCCTGTCAGCCACTGAGAGAAAGTATAGATGGAATTATGAGAATTTAGGGATGAAGTACAGTGGACATCTTTGTAACGATGATTCTGTCTATTGTATGAACACCTTAGTGTATATGTCTTATCTGTATGCATCACAGTCGAATCTGAGCAAGTGCTGGGTCTGTTTACGCATTCCCACGCACGGAGGAAAGGGAGGAAATCCTTTATTCCCTATCCCTTTATCAGCTCCAGAAATGATAGAATGGATTTTAAATCAGAATGGAACCCAGGAAGGGCCAAGGAAACTGACATTTAAATCCCCATCGGCTACCACCATGCAGGGTACGTTTAATATCAGCAACAGTGATGTTGTTTTCGGACTAGGGGGGTGGAGGGTGCACTTTATCGACCTTTAAGAAATATTACCAACCCAGCTATGACAGATCAGATTCACCACCCTCAACAATGGGGATCTGTCTGCCTGATAAGAAATGGAACCATACCTGTTGGCCATAGCTACTGTATACAGCAGATTAATGTCACTAATGATGCCTGGGCCATGGTACAACAGGTCACAATCCAGTACCCCACAGCCACTGTCGCGGTTAGCCTCTCCTCCGCTTATGTAAGCAGGATGACTGAATATAATGGTACCTATTTTGTCTGTGGAAACAATGCCTATTCGCGGCTTCCCTGGAATTGGGCAGGATCGTGTTATTTGGCATATGTGATGCCCTATATTCACCATTACACTGGCTTACGGGGCCACCCCGAGATACAGTGCTAAGGGCTGCTCGATTATGTGCGAGCCTCCCAGGAACATGTGACATAGTTGGCTCCGAAAGCTGTACATATATTCCCGATGCTTCGGAGAATATAACTCGCTTGGAAGATCAGATTAAAGATGTGGTAAAAACAATGCAGGATGTGGAGAACCAATATCACAATTAAAACCCTCCAGGCTGGCTGGGGGAATGGTTCAGGTCGTGGGGTTCATACCTGATGCATGGATTGATTGTATTAATTGTAATTGTAATTGCTTGCTGTGTTTGTATGGCATTATTGAACGCCTGTTGTAAAACAGAAAGGGCGCAGATTATGCCGGGCACAAGTGTACAGGCAGAGGGGGCAGACCTCCTGACAAAGAACTAGGCCCATATGTTGATAACATTTGTTTCTAAGTTGGTCATGGGGTCATGTTTGGACCTGGCCCGACCAAAGGGGAAATGAAGATGGGAATGGGTTAATGAACTTTGTGATACTTTGGGATTTGTCAGAAGCATTGTACAGCTTATTTTTGTGTCTGTAGAACATGTTTTCGTGCATCCACCCAGATAAGAGAAACAGCTGCTGTGTGCAAGCGCATGATTTTCCCAGCTAATTGCGTTCAGGAATGTGGCTAACCCAGCAGGCATAAGCTAAACTAGGCTCCATTTTATGTTATTTTATATTCTGTACCTTTGTTTAACACGGTGGAGCTGACATGTATGCCTTCTGTGATCGTATAATCATAGATTCATATGTTTTCATTATATACTATTAATCCTCACAGATATAAAGTGTTATATAGGCCCCTGTACGTCAGTTAACTTGTTTGTGCAAACTTATAATCGAAACAACCAACAGGAGTCACATAGAGGCGACAAAACACACAGGCTTGAGATGGCTATGATTACGCGGACTACGCGAAGGATGGAATCGCTCAGGAAGCAATAATCGTGAGAAAGTGCGGACGTAACCATGGGCGAAAAAATATGTATAAATATTTGATCTTAACTCGTATTCAATGAGAAGTCTGTGAAAATAAACTACTGTACTTTGACTCACGACTCGTCTCAGAAGTATTATTTAGCTGCAACAACGTCTCTCCACTTGCATTATCTGGAACTGCAAAGACTTGATTACCTGTTAAGACTCGCATTCCAACCATTATCTTGTAATTGAGTCTGTATCCATATATGCCCGTTTTGTGAACCCAACTCTCAACTCACCGAAAGCTGTAAATTAAACCTGTTGGATTTTAACCTGGTGGTGTGAGACTACTTATTGAGCTCCAACTGCAAACAGCAGCAACTAACTCAAACAGCAAAACAGAAAAGACAAGCGCCAGCAGCAAACAGCAACAAACAGTAGCAATTAGCTCCAGCAGCAAACAGCATCAAGGAGATCCAGCAGCAAACAGCAGCAAGCAGCTCCAACATAAACCGCATCAACAGCAACCAGCTCCAGCAACAAACAGTTTCAACAGCAACCAGCTCCAACATAAACAGCTCTGGCAGCAACCGGCCCCAGCAGCAAACAGAGGCAAGCAGATCCAGCAGCAAACAGCAGCAACCAGCTCCAACCGTAGACAACCCCAGCAGTTGACAGCAGCAATTAGCTCCACTGGCAAACAACAGCAACCAGCTCCAGCAGCAAACAGCAGCAACCAGCTCCAGCAGCAAACAGCAGGAAACAAATTCAACCCCAAGCAGCAGCAAGCAATCCAGCAGCAAACAGCAGCAAGCAGATGGAACAGCAAGCACCTCCAGCAGCAAAAAATTCAAAAGCAAACAGCAGCAAGCAGTTCCAACATCAACAGTTTCAACAGCATTCAGTTCCAGCAGCAAACAGCTCCAGCAGCAACCAGCTCCAGCAGCAAACAGAAGTAACCAACTCCAGCAGCAACGTGAAGCAACTAGCTCCAAAAGCAAGTTGCAGCAACCAGCCATAGCAGCAAAGAGCAACAACCAGCTCCAGCAGCAAACAGCTCCCACAGCAAACACCTCGAGCAGCAAACAGCGGGTAGCAGCTCCAACAACAACCAGGTCCAGCAACAAACAGCAGTAACCAGTTCCAGCAACAAGCAGCAGTAACCAGCTTCAGCAGCAACCAGCAGCAACGAGCAGCAACCAGCAGCAACCAGCAGGGTGAGACATAAGCTTAGATAGCAGAGTGAAGATTGGCAGTTCAGGGATCTGGATCATAGTCACAGTCTGTTCCAAAACGGACCTCTCAGAGAATTAAGCTGCTGTTCAACAAATAAAGTAGAAACACATTTGTCTGTGCCACACCCCATTGGTTATACTCTAAATAAGACCACTGGCCCCAAAACAACGCAACAGTCATTGATCAGAAAGTATGTTGCATTTGTTAAAACCGATCAGATGGTTTTTGGGGGAATTTGCATTGTGGGAATTCCAAAAAGGTAAATAGATTTAGACTGTGGAGGATGGGGTGGAGGGTAATCCATGTATATTCTCTGGGTAAACATTACCGCTCTTCATTACTAATGTTGTTCTTCATTGTTAATTGTAAATGTTGTTTTTCATTGTTAATCGTAAATGTTGTGTACTGTTAATACAGCTCTATGCAGCTGTCATTCTTGTTGTTTATTTTACAATTTAACAATTGTTTCATTACTTGAATAACGTACAATAGGTCTGACAACTTTTTCTCACTGTGTTTGATCTCCTTGCTCATGTTTGTTCCAAATCGCAACAATGAATAATTGAGGACCAACAATCTGGGATTCCCTTCTGTGATTTGCGTTGTGCTCAGATTGAACATCAGCGAGGTTTATAACAGTAGCCCTGAAGTAATGGCAAAACGGGGTGATCAGTTATGGGAACAGGGCCCTACATATATTGGTACACACAAGAGACAGGAACATTAGAGAGGTGGATATAGAAAGTGAGACTGAAGTCTGTGTCGTGTGGCTGGGAGATCTCGAACGGGGCAGCGTGTGTTCATCTCGGACCAGTGAACAGGAGATTAATTCCACAGTCAAGAGAGTAGAAGCAATGTGAGATTTCCCTGAGGAGCAGCAGGGTACTGTATGGTAATGTTACTGGAGTTTGTTATAGATCAACTATTTAACATGTTATGGCCCAGTTGTTGGGAGGCCCTAATAAGTTAATAACATTTATCAACAATAGACATTAAGGCACTGGCAGAACAACCAGCAAATAGTTAAATGATGCTTAAAACAAGATTACAAGCGAACAAATGAATAGTTTACATACATGTGAATACAGTGAGAGAAATAATTAAGTAATCATGATTTAAAAAGTATGTGCTGATGTTTTGAATGTATTTTAAATGTTGCATGAACCATTGTTCACTTTTGCCATAGGCAAGTTAGAAACATAGAAACATAGAAAAACTACAGCACAAACAGGCCCTTCGGCCCACAAGTTGTGCCGAACACATCTCTACCTTCTAGACGTACCTATAACCCTCCATCCTACTAAGCTCCTATTGAGTTCGCCTCCACCAAAACTGATGGCAGCCTATTCCACTCGCCCACCCCCCTCTGTGTGAAAAACGTACCCCTAACATCTCCCCTGTACCTACCCCCCAGCACCCTAAACCTGTGTCCTCTCGTTGCAGACATTTCCACCCTGGGAAAAAGCCTCTGAGAGTCCACCCAATCTTTGCCTCTCAACATCTTCTACACCTCTATTAGGTCTCCTCTCATCCTTCGTCTCTCCAAGGAGAAAAGACCGAGCTCCCTCAGCCCATCCTCATAAGGCATGCCACTCAATCCAGGCAACATCCTTGTGAATCTACTCTGCACCCTTTCAATCTTTTCCACATCCTTCCTATAGTGAGGCGACCAGAACTGGGCACAGTACTCCAAGTGGGGTCTGACGAGGGTCTTATATATCGCAAGATGTGATGGTAAACACGAATATTTCAGAGCCAACACACGAGGATTTTAAAGTTAGCAAAATTCATATCAGAAATCTTCTTGTGCAGAAACAGATATTGCAGTTTCATGAATTGGTATACTCATTGTCCAAATCCAGGATGGAAGCATGCCCCGGCGTGTCTATCCAGTTTGGCAATGATCCAGTGGGAACATTCACTTGGACCCATACAGTGAGGGTCTAGGGTAACCTGGTGACGCAGAGGGTACTTTAGTCAAAATGGGAGTGAGCGTCCGGATTTAATGGAAAAATGCGATATCATTATGCTGGATGGTAAATTGCAATTGGCTGCATGACAGGAATTATTATTGATATGTGTACCTTAAAGATGATTGATTTTAAGCTAAGGTAAGGAGGGAATGATCGTTAAGAAAACCTATATCTGATCTGCTTTGAATTGCAAATGTAAGATCTATTCGGAGTGTTCCGGCTGCTCAACCTGAGAGCTGACTCGACGCTCTGATGACCTCCAGGCAGCTGTTCGTGAAATAAAGTTATGCCTTCCGTTCAGAAACATTGGCTTCGTGAGTCTTGTATTGTCGAAGATTTCCTGAAAGTACGGGTCACCTCACGTACCCCACCAATAGGCCCTCAAGCGGGCTTTAGGCTCGCACTGTACGGGTGCACTGTATGACAAGTGCGAGGGACACAGAGAGGGTTTAATTTAACCAGCACTAATTTCCCCTCCCAACACCCGCCCATTTCTGAATTCTGAATTCTCCCTTAATATGTGGTCCTGTGCTTTGCACAACCCGTCAGTTTGCAGTGATTTAATTCTCCATGGAAAAGAAAAGTGCAGTAAGTTTGAGAGCAGAAAACATAAGAGGGTTTGTTAATT
This sequence comes from Mustelus asterias, assembly GCF_964213995.1. Classification (NCBI taxonomy): domain Eukaryota; kingdom Metazoa; phylum Chordata; class Chondrichthyes; order Carcharhiniformes; family Triakidae; genus Mustelus; species Mustelus asterias. Next base: position 388,969 of record NW_027590369.1, on the reverse strand, counting down.
TTTCATACACAGGGAACGTGGCAAGAGTTATGACAGCTCCTGCCATTTCTTGCATTCATGCAACAAAGGATGCATAAATGAAAGAAAGTGGTACAGAGCAAGACCGCAATAACAGCAATACGATGGTTCTAGTTTTCCTGTGAGTCCAGAGTCCATGATTAAAGATCCAGTGGTGTATTCCTTCAGAGGTCAGGAGACTGAAGTTGATGAAGGATGATACGCTCTTCCGGATTGGAGGTAAGATTCAGTTTATTGATGCATCTCTGTCACAGCAAACTCTAACATCAATCAACAATTAATTGTTAGGTTGGATATAGTAAGAGATACAGATTGTATTAGATTATGATTTTAAATTGAATGTGTTAACACTGCATTAGTTTTATTATGGCGGCAGTGAATTGTAAACAAGCTGGATTGTTTACAAGCTTGTTTACAATTCACTGCAGCCATAATAAAACTAATGCAGTGTTAACACATTCAATTTAAAATGATAATCGAATACAATCTGTATCTGTTACTATATCCAACCTGTTTGAACAGAGGGAAGTACGATAGGATGAGGGCTGAATTGGCTAAGGTGGACTGGGAGAGCAGACTGGTAGGTAGGACAGCTGAGGAACAGTGGAGGATTTTTAAGGAGATCCTTTTCAGTACTCAGGAACAATATATTCCGGTGATAAAAAAGGGTTGTAAGAAAAGGGATAACTAGCCATGGATAACGAAGGAAATTAAGGAGAGTATTAAATTAAAGACCGATGTGTACAGAGTGGCCAAAAATAGTGGAGAATCGGAAGATTGGGAAAACTTTAAGAGACAACAAAGAACGACTAAGAAAGCGATAAAGCAAGGAAAGATAGGTTATGAAGCTCGGCTAGCTCTAAATATAAAAAATGATAGTAAAAGCTTTTACATATATCTAAAAAGGAATTGAGTGGCAAGAGTGAATGTTGGACACTTGGAGGACGAGAGCGGGGATTTAATAGTGGGAAATGAGGAAATGGCTGAAACTTTAAATCAGTTTTTTGTGTCAGTCTTCATGGTGGAAGACACAAATAGTTTACCGAAAATTAACGGTAGAAGGTTGGTAGGAGGAGAGGTACTCGATACAATTAATGTTACCAGAGAGGCAGTGCTGGGTAGACTAACGGGACTGAAGGTGGACAAGTCGCCGGGCCTGGATGGAATGCATCCCAGGGTACTGAAAGAAATGTCAGAGTTAATAGCAGATGCGTTAGTGGTTATTTATCAAAATTCAATGGATTCTGGGGTAGAGCCGACGGATTGGAAAACAGCTAATGTTACGCCGCTGTTTAAAAAAGGAAATAGACAAAAAGCGGGTAACTACAGGCCGGTTAGCTTAACGTCAGTAGTTGGGAAAATGCTGGAATGCATCATTAAAGAAGAAATAGCAGGCCATCTGGATAAGAATGGTTCGATTAAGCAGACGCAGCATGGATTCATGAGGGGAAAGTCGTGCTTGACGAACTTGTTGGATTTTTATGAAGATGTGACTAGTGCGGTGTAAGTCAGAACTCCTTCTGAGTTACACACTCAGTTCATCAGTCGGCCTCACACTCGGTCAGTCAGCCAGCCTCACTCACTCGGTCAATCTGCCTTTCTCACTCGGTCTGCCTGCATCACTCAATCGCTTGGACAGTCAGCCTCCCTTGCTTGGTCGGTCAGGCGGACTCGCTTGCTCAGTCGGCTATCAGCCTCACTCGCTCAGCTAGTGATTCGGCCTCAGTCGGTTACTCGGTCTTACAACCTCTATCGCTCGCTCGCTCGCTTGGTCAGTTGACTTCACTCAGTCGGTCAGTCAGGGGCCTCACTCCTGCCTTGCTTGCCTAGTGATTGAGTGAACCTCGCACAGTGGCTCAGTCAGTTGGAGTCTCTCATGATTCAGTCTGCCTTATTCACTCAGTCGGCCAGACAACCTAATTGCTGGGTCTGTCATTGAGCATCAGTCACTTCATCAATCGCCCTCGTTCGGTCATTCTGACTTCATCATAGAATCATAGAAATCCTACAGTGCAAAAACAGGCCATTTGGCCCATCGAGTCTGCACCGACCACAATCCCACCCACGCCCTATCACTATATCCCTACATATTTACCCCGTAATCCCTCTAAGGTACACATTTCAGGACACGAACGGGCAATTTTAGCATGGCTAACCAACCTAACCCACACATCTTTGGAAGGAAACTGAAACACCTGGAGGAAACCCACGCAGACACGAGGAGAATGTGCAAACTCCACACAGACAGTGACCCAAGCCAGGAATCGAACCCAGGTCCCTGGAGCTGTGAAGCAGCAGCGCTAACCACTGTGCTACCGTGACTTTTCAGTCAGACAGAAGACCTAGCTCACTTGGTCAGTCAATCTAGTTTCGTCAGTCAGTCGGCCTCGCTTAGCCAGTCGGTCAGTTGGCTTCGCTCAGTTCGTTAGGCAGATGGTCATTCTCCGTCCGTCATTTGGTCAACCTCACTCACTCATTCAGTCTGTTGGCCTCACTCGCTCGCGTGGACAGTTGGCATTGCTCGCTCAATCTATTGTCCTCGGTGACCTGATCTGTTGATCAGTCAGCTCGCTCGCTGAGTCATTTGGAGAATCGGGCTCATGCAAATGTTTGGTCGGTCTGCCTCACTTGCTCTGTCAGTCGACCATGTTCACTCAGTTATCGCTCAGTTCGTTGTTCTATGAGCCTTGCTCAGTCAGTCTGTCAGTGGGTCGGCCTGGTACAGTCGGTCAGTCAGAATTTGTTAGTTGTTCAATCGGCATCGGTTGCTCAGTCAGTTAGTCTACTTTGTTCACTCGGTCAGTCAGTTGGCCATGATCGCTCAGTGGGTCAGTCAACCTAACTCGCTCGATCCGTCAGCCGTTTTCGCCTCACTCTGTCGGCCACTGGGTCAGCCTCACTCGCTGAGTCCATTGGTCAGTTGGCCTTGATCTGTTAGTTTGCCTTTCTTGATCGCTTGGTCAGTCAGCCTCGCTCAGTCCATTGGTCAGTCGAACTCTCTCAGTCAGTTGGTTAGTTGTCCTCGTTGGCTGCTTCGTCAGTTGTCCTGGTGCACTCGGTCAGTCAATTCACCTGACTTCATCTGTCAGTCGGTCTTTCTCGATCAGTTAGTTAGTCAGCCTCGCTAGCTCGGTCAGTTGGCCTTGCTCGATCAGTTGGTCAGTTTGACTTCTCAATCGTTCAGTCACTCAGCCTCGCTTGCTCGTTTGTTCAATCCATCTCGCTCCCTCGATCATATGGCCTTGCATGCTTGGTCAGTCAATCGCCCTCACATGCTGTCAGTCAATCTCATTTACTTGGTCAGTTGGACTTGCTCGGTCGGTTGGCCAGTTGGACTTGCTCAGGCGGTCAGTCGGTCAGCCTCGCTTTCTCGGCCAGTCGGCCTTGCTTGCTCCTTCAGTCAGTAGGCCTTGGCAGCTTGCTGCCATACAGCACCGTCTCTGCACTTCTGGGGACCTCAATTCCTAGGACTCTCCCCCATCCTCATCCGCTACTTCTGATTGCAAGCTATTACACAATCTGTGTGAGGAATGAGATTATCAATAGGCTGACTGGACAATGAGAGGGCGGAGAGATTTGCAGGCTCGTGAGGGATTGTGTTGATCTGCATTTTGGATGGGGAATGGGAAAGGATGAATTATGGGAGGCCCATTTCTGTCTTATCAGTGTCGGGAACCATAATGATTGACTGATGGACCGACAACTTGCAGAGCGGAGCTGCTGGGCATGGTGTTTAATCTATCCAATCAGTATGAGGGTGCTTGGTGCTTTAAAGTGCGAATTTCCAAGAGGAAGAGAGAGAGGCCGTGTGGGCGGGTTTTCCCCTCAATGTTTAATGAATTGAAGAATTGTAGTAAAGGGATATTTGAGCACATTTTTCAACTGATCTCTGAACTGAGTCTGTGTCACGGCGTAAATTGCAGTATTTGTGCAGCAACTCAGGATCTGCAGCATGAAGCCAAGTTCACTAAAAGCCTTAGGAAAAGGTTTAGTATCAAGCCCGAACCAAAAAAGCCGGTTAGATATAGAATAAATCATGAACAGTGACCATAACAGGATGAAATTGGCGGAGATAACAAACAGAAGAACAATGGATTTCCTTCGACTCTCCATCTCGGGGTCTCTCGCATTCTCCCCACTGCTGTGAGCCCGGAGTCTCCTGCGGGCTCTGTTGCTCACTAAAATGTGTCTGACGGTGAAAACGTTGAGCAGCAGAATCAGGACAAACGGGACACATGGGTTTAGAATGTTGTGGAGGAACTCGATTGTTACCCAGACCGGAGATTCCACACCAGTGATTGTGATCTGACAAAACCAGGGGTCGTTCGTGATCCAATATTCACGACGTAACATAAAATACCAGAAAATGTTCTTTAAACAACTGAGCACACTCACTGTTCCCAGAACCACAGCCGCCGTTTTCTCACTGCAATATTTACTTTTCAGTTTGGGGCAGCAAATGGCCACAAATCGATCAAAGGTGAAAGTGACGGTGAACCAGACAGAACAATCAGTGGCAGCAAAAAGCAAGACGGCGTGGATATTACACACACCGATGGAGGACAGCAAAAAAAACTGTTCCCCATAAACAATGGGAATGTGTCTCAATATCAGGTCAAGGATAATGACGAGTAGGTCCCCCACTGACATGGCCACGAGATACTGAGTTGTGTATTTGGACAGACCACAGTTTCTGCTCTTCAGCGTCACAATTGTGATTGCATTCACTGTAAGGAAGAGAAATAAAGAAACAAATCATACAGCAAGCTGGGAAAGAAGTTAACACTTTCAGTGATGTGATGTTGAAAAGACGCATACACAGACACTCACACACACACACACACACACATACAAACACACACACACACTCACACATACAAACACACACACGCACACACACACACACACCACACACATACACAGAAACTCTCTTAGAGACACAAGAGCAGAAACACACACACACACACAATGTCTCCAAGAGGCACAGAAACACAAGCCCAAACACGCAAAATATCTGAGAGGCACAGAAACACAAGCCCACACACAAACATTGCCAAAGAAACAGGAACACACTCTCACACAGAGAAACTCTCTGAGAACGCAAGAGTACACACACACGCACACGCGCGCACACACACACACAAACGCACACAACCTCATACGCACTCCCACACACATACAGGCAGAAACTCTCTGAGAGGCACAGGAACAAAAGCCCACGGACAAACTCTCCGAGAGACACAGAAACACAAACCCACACAATCACAAATTCTCCTACAGAATCAACAACGCAAACACACCCACACAAACACACCGAGGGACACAGGAACACAACTGTACCGACATACGTTCTCGGAGAAACTGGAATGCAAGCGAACACATGCAAACTCTCCTCAAGGCACAGGAACACACACCCACACGCATAAATAAACAAAAACTGACAAAGGCTCGGAAAAAATACACTCTCCTCGATTGGAACACATCCACGAACACAGAGAGATATTAATGCACGCAGGTGCGCACACATAAACAAATACAAGAACATAACAATGTAAATACACACATGCAAAAAAAATCTCAAGCACGAATACACAAAGTTGTGCACACACACACAGGCACATTCGCACCCACATTCGCACCCACCCACAATCACACACACATATTTTCAAATAGACAACCACGCCCACTCACATGCACACAAAAACTGATCCACACGCACAGGCACACAAACAGCCAGACCCTCATACACACCACACCCACATACGTAGACACCCAGCCACAGACACACACACACACACACACTGATATAATTCAGGTCAGAAACTTCAAAACGTTTGATGAAGTCCGCCTGGATCTTAATTTTGGAACCTGAATTTGGCTCTGGTAAACATGTGATGATTCACTTCCTGTATGATTCAAATGACACACCAGGGAGCTTTTCTCAAACAACGTTTAAAATTATATATTTTCCATATCGCAATATTGTCAATTACATACAAGAAAAAACAAAGAAACATGATATGACATGAACATATCCAACTCTGTGAAATTTTCCAACCAAACAAATCTCCTCATAAACACACCACAGCCAGGCGTTCAATACAGAAAACAAGATGACTCTCGTAAGGCTGGAACTTATTCCTTTAGTTGGAGAAATGAAACTCTGAGGTCCCTGCTTTCTATCTTCTATCAGTCCTCGAGGCAGAGACATGTCATTGCTGGCCTCTTTTTTGCCAGCAAACCAGTTGAAGAGTCAATGGCGTGCTAGTTACTCGCTGGGAAAGCATCAACAGCAGGACGTTCACTCCAGGAAGGCAAGAAAACCAGATTCCAGCTAACCAGATTAATTTACAATACGAGGGAGAGTAACACAGACACACTGCTGTTTAGGCTCATGTCCAAACACCTTCTGAACCAAAAGCCAGCAGCCCAAAACTGAATTGGAAATAACTCCTGTCACCTGACCTGGCAATTATTTTTTCTCCAGCAAATCAGAATCATAAAAATCCCAAGTACATGAGACCTAGAGTAAAACTGAACAAACACCATTTAAATCACTGAAGCAGCAATGGAAGGACTTTTAAGCAGATAGTGTGGGGCCTACTTATAACTGCAGAGAACATGAATAAAACACATTTTTTCACTGCACATTAGCGTCACACACACATACACACAAACACACACACACACACACACACACACACACACACACACACACACACATCACTGCGCATATTCAGAAACATAGAAAAAGAAACAAGAGTAGGCAATTTGGCCCTTTGAGCTGGCTCCGCAATTAATTTTGATCATGGCTGATATTCGAATCAAACATCCTGCATCCTCCCTCCCCCACCACCACCCCGCGGCCCCCGCTTTCTCCAAGATGCCTTGAATCATTTATCCTCACGAGATATGTCTAAATTCTAATATCTTGGACAACATTTTCGCCACAGCTACATTCTGTGATAGTGAACTCCAGACGTTGAGCACACTGTAGTGAAGAAACTTCTCCTCACCTCAGTGTTAAAAGGTTTACCTCTTACCCTCAAACTATGACACATAACTGTGGACTGCCACAACATTGTGATTATTATTTATGGATCTAACCTGTTTAACCCTGTTAGAATCGTATATATTTCTATGAGATCCACTCTTACTCTTCTACACCGGAGTGATAATAATCATAACTCGGATCGTGTTTTCGGGATCCTTAAGGGGGAGGGGGACCAGCCCCAAGTCGTGGTCCACATAGGCACCCAAGACATAGGTGGGAAAAGGGATGGGGATGTAAGGCGGAAATTCAGGGAGTTAGGGTGGAAGCTTAGAGCTAGAACAAACAGAGTTATTGTCTCTGGTTTGTTACCCGTGCCACATGCTAGCGAGGAGAACAATAGGGAGAGAGAGAGCAGTTGAACACGTGGCTACAGGAATGGTGCAGGAGGGAGGGATTCAGATACCTGGATAATTGGGGCTCATTCTGGGCTAGGTGGGACTTGTACAAACGGGATGGTCTGCACCTGAACCAGAGGGGTCCCAATATCCTGGGGGGGGAAATTTGCTAATGCTCTTCGGGAGGGTTTAAACTAATTCAGCAGGGGGATAGGAACCTGAATTGTAGCTCCAGTGTACACGAGGTTGAGAGTAGTGAGGTCACGAATAAAGTTTCAAGGTCGCAGGAGTGTACCAGCAGACAGGAAGGTCTTTTGAAGTGTGTCTACTTCAACGCCAGAATCCGGAATAAGGTGGGCGAACTTGCAGCATGGGTTGGTACCTGGGACTTCGATGTTGTGGCCATTTCGGAGACATGGATAGAGCTGGGACAGGAATGGTTGTTGCAGGTTCCGGGGTTTAGATGTTTCAGCAAGATCAGGGAAGGTGGTAAAAGAGGGGGAGGTGTGGCATTGTTAGTCAAGGACAGTATTACGGTGGCGGAAAGGACGTTTGTTGAGGACTCATCTACTGAGGTAGTATGGGCTGAGGTTAGAAACAGGAAAGGGGAGGTCACCCTGTTGCGAGTTTTCTATAGGCCTCCAAAAGGTTCCAGAGATGGAGAGGAAAGGATTGCAAAGGTAATTCTGGATAGAAGCGAAAGTAACAGGGTAGTTTTTATGGGGGACTTCAACTTTACAAATATTGACTGGAAACGCTATAGTTCGAGTATTTTAGAGGGGTCAGTTTCTGTCCAATGTGTGCAGGAGGGTTTCCTGACACAGTATGTAGATGGGCCAACAAGAGACGAGGCCACATTGGATTTGGTACTGGGTAATGTACCAGGCCAGGTGTTAGATTTGGAGGTAGGTGAGCACTTTGGTGATAGTGACCACAATTCGGTTACGTTTCATTTAGCGATGGAAAAGGATAAGTACATACCGCAGGGGAAGAGTTATAGCTGGGGGAAAGGAAATTATGATGCGATTGGGCGGGATTTAGGATGCATAGGATGGGGAAGGAAACTGCAGGGGATGGGCACAATTGAAATGTGGAGCTTGTTCAATGAACAGCTACTGCGTGTCCCTGATATGTATGTACCTGTCAGGCAGGGAGGAAGTGGTCGAGCGAGGGAACCGTGGTTTACATAAGAAGTTGAATCGCTTGTGAAGAGGAAGAAGGAGACTTATGTGGAGATGAGACGTGAAGGCTCAGTTTGGGCGATTGAGAATTACAAGTTAGCCAGGATGGACCTAAAGAGAAAGCTAAGAAGAGACAGGAGGGGACATGACAAGTCTTTGGCAGGTAGGATCCACGAAAACCCTAAAGCTTTCTATAGCTATGTCAGGAATAAAAGAATGACTAGGGTAAGATTAGGGCCAGTCAAGGACAGTAGTCGGGAGTTGTGTGTGGAGTCCGAAGAGATAGGAGAGGAGCTAAATGAATATTTGTCGTCAGTATTCACACAGGAAAAAGACAATGTTGTCGAGGAGAAGACTGAGATACAGGCTATTGGACTTGACGGGATTGAGGTTCATAAGGAGGAGGTGTTAACAATTCTGGAAAGTGTGAAAATAGATAGGTCCCCTGGGCCGGATGGGATTTATCCTGGAATTCTCTGGGAAGCTCGGGAAGAGATTGCACAGCCTTGTGCTTTGATCTTTATGTCGTCATTGTCGACAGCAATAGTGCCAGAAGACTGGAGGATAGTAAATGTTGTCCCCTTGTTCAAGAAGCGGAATAGAGACAACCCTGGCAATTATAGACCAGTGAGCCTTACTTCTGTTGTTGACAAAGTTTTGGAAAGGATTATAAGAGATAGGATTTATAAGCATCTAGAAAGGAATAATTTGATTAGGGACAGTCAATACGGTTTTGTGAAGGGTAGGTCGTGCCTCACAAACCTTATTGAGTTCTTTGAGAAGGTGACCAAAGAGGTGGATCAGGGTAAAGCAGTTGATGTGGTGTATATGGATTTCAGTAAAGCGTTTGATATGGTTCCCCACGGTAAGCTATTGCAGAAAATACGGACGCATGGGATTGAGGGTGATTTCGTGGTTTGGATCAGAAATTGGCTAGCTGTAAGAAGACAGAGGGTGGTGGTTGATGGGAAATGTTCATCCTGGAGTTCAGTTACTAGTGGTCTACTGCAGGGATCTGTTTTGGGGCCACTGCTGTTTGTCATTTTTATAAATGACCTGGATGAGGGCGTAGAATGATGGGTTAGTAAATTTGCGGATGACACTAAATTCGCTGGAGTTGTGGACAGTGCTGAAAGATGTTGCAGGTTTCAAAGGGAAATAGATAAGCTGCAGAGCCGGGCTGAGAGGTGGCAAATGGAGTTTAATGCGGAAATGTGTGAGGTGATTCGCTTTGGAAGGAGTAACAGGAATACAGAGTACTGGGCTAATGGTAAGATACTTGGTGGTGTGGATGAGCAGAGAGATCTCGGTGTCCATGTGCATAGATCCCTGAATGTTGGCACCCAGGCTAATAGAGTTGTTAAGAAGGCGGACGGTGTGTTAGCTTTTATTGGGAGAGGGATTGAGTTTCGGAGCCATGCGGTCATGTTGCAGCTGTTCAAAACTCTGCTGCGGCCGCACTTGGAGGATTGCTTACAGTTCAGGACGCTGCATTATAGGAAGGATGTGGAAGGATTGGAAAGGGTGCAGAGGAGATTTACCAGAATGTTGCCTGCTATGGTGGGAAGGTCTTCTGAGGAAAGGCTGAGGGACTTGGGGCTGCTTATTTTAGAGAGAAGAAGGTTAAGAGGTGACTTAATAGAGGCATACAAGATGATCAGAGGATTAGATAGGGTGGACAGTGAGAGCCTTTTTCCTCGGATGGTGATGGCTAGCACGAGGGGACATAGCTTTAAATTGAGGGGTGATAGATATAGGACAGATGTCAGAGGTAGGTTCTTTACTCAGAGAGTAGTAAGGACGTGGAATGCCCTGCCTGCAACAGGAGTGGACTCGCCAACATTAAGGGCATTTAAATGGTCATTGGACAAACATTGCATGATATTGGAATAGTGTATTTTAGATGGGCTTTAGATTGGTTGCACAGGTCGGCGCTACATCGAGGGCCGAAAGGCCTGTACTGCGCCGTAATGTTCTATGTTCTATGTTCTATAACTGACCTTGTCTCTCATATATTTGGCAGACATACCATCCCAGGGATCAGCCTGGTAAACCATCGTTGTACTCCCGCTGTAGCAAGGATGTCTTTCCTCATAAAACTGCACACAATACTCCAGGTGTGGCGTCACGAACAACCTGTACAATTTCAATTAAACGTCCCTGACCCTGCACTAAAATCCTTTCGCTATGAAGTCCAACATACCATTTGCCTTCTTTAATGCCTGCTGTGCCTGCACGGCTTACTTTCAGTGACTGATGCACGAGGACACCAAATTCTACCTGATTATACACTTCTCACAATTCACACACATTCAAGTATTAATCTGTATTCCTATAATTGCTAGCACATTGCATAACCTCTCTTTATCTGCATTATATTGCATCTGCCATGCGCAGACCCATGCACTCAGCCTGTCCAAAACATGCTGAAGTATCTCTGCATCCTGCTCAGAGCTCACGCTTCCACCCAACTTTATATCATGTTCCAAACGGGGGATAATGCAATCAGTTCCCTCTTCCAAGTCAATCACATATAATGTGAGCGTTGGGGTGCGAGCACCGATCCCTGCAGAACCCCACTATTTCCTGTCCGCCAATCACAAAAATACCAATTGTCCCAACTCTTTGCTTCCAATCTGGAAACCTGCTTTCTTGCCACCTCAATTCGTTACCATGATTTGACTTCACATAGTCGTCTTTTGAAAATCAATGTCGCAGGAGGGAAGAAACGTAAAAAGACAAAGGTACACTGAAATCTGGAGTAAGTATTGCAGATAAGGATAAATGTTATCACGGACCAAACATATTTGCATGTGGAGAGAGAAAGACAAGTAATTAAGACTTAACTAAGGAAATTGCATCGAGCTGCATGATATATTTGATCAACGTTGATGAACTGGCCACGCAAATAGTGACAGATAGGTATCATGTGGTGGGGATTACTAAAACGCGGTTACAAGATAATTCGGACTGGGAGCTGAATGTCTTCGCATATTCAGTATTCCAGAAGGACAGACGAAAAGGAGTAGGAGGTGGAGTTGTTCTATTCGTTAAGGATTACATCATGGCTGCATTCAGGAATGACCTGGGCACTGGAAACCAAAATGTGCCAGCCTGGGTAGAAATAAGAAGCAAGGAAGAAACACATTACTCGGAGTAATTTCCATGTCATGGAGCAGTACTTTAGAAATAGGACATAGTTTAAAGCGGGCAATAAGTGATTAATAAAATTGCATAACAGTAATTATGGGTGATTTTAGCACGCATAATAATTGGGTTCACAACTTTTAATTTCTCCAAAAACATTTCCCTCCTCCTGCTGTTTTCCTTCAGTCCCTCAACAAAACGTGGTTCTCTCAGATTTTCTGGTATATTATGCATGGCTACCTATGTGAAGACAGAAGCAAAGTACGAATTTAATTCCTCGGCATTACTTTTTTTAAATTCTCCGTTCTGAATTCTTCCGTTTCTGACTGTAAGGAGCCTGTATTCGTTTTTGGAAAAAAATGTTTCTGTCAACGGACAAAAATAAACTTTTCCAGTCAGTTTTAATGTTGTCCACTAGCTTACGTTCATACCCTATTTTCCGCATCTTAGTCAAGTCGAATGGCCATGCTTTGCTGAATTTTGATCTCCTCCCAATCCTTAAGCCTATTGCTTTATCTTGCCAATTTGTATGCTTCTTTGTTGAATCTGATACTATCTCTAATTCCCCTTGTAAGCTGTAGCTTGGCCACAATTCCCTTACCAATCTTACTATCTTTACTTTCAGTAATGTTTCCCAGTCGATCATGGCCAATTCATGCATCATACCATCATAGTTACCTTTTTTTTGAGATTCAAGACCCTGACTCAGAATCAAAGACATCACAATCCTCCTTGAGAAAGAATTCTACCATATTACGGTGACTCATCACAAAGGGTTCTGTCACAACTAGGTTGCCAGCTAATCATTTCTCATTACATAACAGCCAGTCAAATGTGACCTGTTCCCTTGTTCATTCCTCAATGCATTGCTTCAGGTAACCATCTCATATGCACTCCAGAAATTCTTCCTGTGTTACACTGTGACTACTTTGATTCTTCCAATCAATATGCAGATTCAAGTCGCCCTTAATCACAGATGTTCCTTGAACATATGCATCATTTACTTCCTGTGTAATGATTTTACCAATATTACCATGAATGTTGCGTGGTCTGTTTAACATACTCACAAATGGTTTTTTTTTGTCCTTTGTTGTTTTTTAACTCGACCGATACGGGTTCCACATCATCTCTGCTAATGTTTTCCTCAATATGGTATGAATATAATCTTTGATCAGCAATGCAACTCCACCGCATTTTCCTTTCTATCCATCCTTCCTTAGCACTGAATAACCCTCAATATTTAATTCCAATCCTTGGTCAACGAGGAGCCACTTCTCCTTAATGCCAACTACTTTGTACCAATTTACATCTATCTGTGCAACTGATTCATCTATTTTGTTTCGAATGCTCCGAGCATTCAGATGCAACGCCTTCAGCTGGGCATCTTGACCGTTTCTTTTTATTTCCCATGTATTTTTATTCAGTTCTTATCTCGCTCTGGCTCTTTGTTTCTATGTCTATCGCGTTCCTCATTCTCCTTGCTGCTATTCCTGTTATCATAAAGTCACACTGCTGTGAATCCTTGCAAAGGTTTCCATCCCCCTGCCATATTTGTTCAAACCTTCCCCAAATACAATAGCAAGGACACCCTCCTCCCTCTCCCGAGGATATCATAAGAACATAAGAAATAGGAGCAGGAGTAGGCCATCTAGCCCCTCGAGCCTGCCCCGCCATTCAATTAGATCATGGCTGATCTGAAGTGAATCAGTTCCACTTACCCGCCTGCTCCCCATATCCCTTAATTCCCCTACCGATCAGAAATCCATCTACCCGTGACTTAAACATATTCAACGAGGTAGCCTCCACCACTTCAGTGGGCAGAGAATTCCAGAGATTCACCACCCTCTGAGAGAAGAGGTTCCTCCTCAACTCTGTCCTAAACTGACCCCCCTTTATTTTGAGGCTGTGCCCTCTAGTTCTGGTTTCCTTTCTAAGTGGAAAGAATCTCTCCACTTCGAACCTATCCAGCCCCTTCATTACCTTATATGCCTCTATATGATCACCCCCCAGCCTTCTAAACTCCAACAAGTACAAACCTAATCTGCTCAATCTCTCCTCATAATCTATTCCCCTAATCTCCGGTATCAACCTGGTGAACCTTCTATGCACTCCCTCCAAGGCCAATATATCCTTTCGCAAATCAGGGGACCAATACTGCACACAGTATTCCAGCTGCGGTCCCACCAATGCCTTGTACAGATGCAGCACGACTTCTCTGCTTTTATATTCTATCCCCGTCGCGATAAATGCCAACATCCCATTTGCCTTCTTGATCACCTATTGTACCTGCAGACTGAGTTTTTGCGACTCATTCACAAGGACCCCAGGTCCCTTGGCATAGTAGCATGTTGGATTTATTTCCATTTAAATAATAATCCAATTTGCTATTATTTCTTCCAAAGTGAATAAACTCACATTTGCCAATGTTATACTCTATCTGCCAGATCCTCGCCCACTCACTCAGCCTACCCAAATCCCTCTGCAGACCTTCCGCTTCCTCCACGCAATTCACTTTCCCACTTATCTTCGTGTCGTCAGCAAACTTTGTTACCCTACATTCAGTCCCCTCCTCCAGATCATCTATGTAATCAGTAAACAGTTGAGGCCCCAGTACCGATCCCAGCCGCACGCAACTTGTCACCGCCTGCCAACCAGAAGAGCACCCATTTATTCCAACTCTCTGCTTCCTGTTGGATAGCCAATCCCCAATCCACGCTAACACCCTACCCCCAACTCCATGTGCCCCAATCTTCCGCAGCAAACTTTTGTCAGGCACCTTATCAAATGCCTTTTGGAAATCCAAAAACACCACATCCACCGGTTCCCCTCCGTCAACCGCACGAGTCACATCTTCATAAAAATCCAGCAAACTCATCAAACACGACTTTCCTCTCATGAATCCATGCTGCGTCTGCTTGATTGAAACATTCTTATCCAGATGGCCTGCTATTTCTTCTTTAATGATGGATTCCAGCATTTTCCCAACTACAGACGTTAAGCTAACTGGCCTGTAGTTACCCGCCTTTTGTCTACTTCCTTTTTTAAACAGTGGCGTAACAGTAGCCGTTTTCCAATCAGCAGGCACTACCCCAGAGTCCAGTGAATTTTGATAAATAACAACTAACGCATCCGCAATTACCTCTGACATTTCTTTCAGTACCCTGGGATGCATTCCGTCTGGGCCCGGGGACTTGTCCACCTTCAGTCCCGTTAGTCTACCCAGCACTGCCTGTCTAGTAACAATAATTGTATTGAGTACCTCTCCTCCCAACAACACTCAATCTTTAATATTCGGTAAACTATTTGTGTCTTCCACCATGAAGACCGACACAAAAAACCTATTTAAAGTCTCAGCCGTTTCCTCGTTTTCCACTATTAAATCCCCCCTCTCATCTTCCAAGGGTCCAACATTCACTCTTGCCACTCTATTCCTTTTGATATATTTGTAAAAACTTTTACTATTATTTTTTTATATTTAGAGCTATTTAGTTTCATAATCTATCTTTCCTTTCTTTATCGCTTTCTTCGTCATTCTTTGTTGTTTTTTTAAAGCTTTCCCAATCTTCCGATTCTCCACTATTTTTGGCCACTCTGTATGCATCGGTTTTTAATTTAATACTCTCCCTTATTTCCTTCGTTATCCACGGCTGGGTTATCCCTTTTCTTACAGTCCTTCTTTTTCACCGGAAGATATTTTTGCTGAGTACTGAAAAAGATCTTAAAAATCCTCCATTGTTCCTCAGCTGTCCTACCTACCAGTCTGCTCTCCCAGTCCACCTTAGCCAATTCAGCCCTCATCCTATCGTACTCCCCTCTGTTCAAGAAGAGGACATTGGTTTGGGACCCTACTTTCTCCCCCTCCAACTGCACCAGAAATTCGACCATATTGTGATCACTCGACCCAAGAGGGTCCTTCGCAAGAAGATCCTTAATTCTACATGTCTCGTTACACATTACCAGATCTAAGATAACTCGTTCCCTCGTAGGTGCTGTAACATACTGTTCAAGGAAACTATCGCGACAGCATTCTAAGAACTCTTCCTCCATCCCACCACGTCCAACTTGAGTCAGCCAATCAATATGCAGGTTAAAATCCCCCATGGTTATTGCCGTTCCGTTTTTGCATGCATCCATTATTTGCTTGCTTATAGCCCTCCCCACCTCAACATTATTATTTGGGGGCATATAGACCACACCTACTAGTGTCTTTCTCCCCCAACTATTCCTTACCTCCACCCATATTATCAGTCCCTATCCTGCCCAAATATTATTACCCGCCCAGTTTGAACAGGCCCATCCCTCCACAGAACCAGTCTCAATGCCCTAGAATCTTAAACTCTCCCCATGGGACCATCCTTTTAGTCATGTCTTCACACAATAGAACCTAGTGTTTCTACTCTGACTAGCATGTGTCAGTGGTAGTAATTCGGAGATAACTATCTTTGGGTTCTTTCCTTTTAGCTTGCTCCAAGCTCCCAGTATTCTTATTTAAGGACCTCATCACTTTTTCACTGATGTCACTTGTACCAACGTGTACTAAGACCACTCCCTACCGCTTCAGATTGCCCTGCAGCCACTTGGAATTATGCTTGATCCAGCAGCAGGGAGGTAACATACCATCCTCGAGACTCGTTTACGGCCACAGAAACTACTGTCTATTTTCGCTTACGATTGAATGTTCTATAGCTATTGCAGTCCCACAATTGGTACTTCTCCGCTCTGCAGCAGAACCAACATGGTGCAATGGATTTGGGTTTTGCTGTTTTCCATTAAAAGGCTATTCCTCTCAACAGTATCCTAAACGGTATACCTGTTTTGTTGGGGAATAGCCACAGGTGATTCCTGCACTGTCTGCCTAGCTTTCGTGCTCTGCTTTGTGTTTTCCTCATTTCCTTCTGCCTGTGGACTCTGACCCTGCGGTGTGACCACCTCTCTATACTTGCTAAGCACGGTACTCTCCGCCTCGCGGAAATAATACTTTGTCCACAGCTGCCGCTCGACACTGAGACTTGCAGGAGCTCGAGCTGGAGACACGTCCTGCATACCTGTTGGCCCCAGGCACTGAAAACGTTCCCGCCCTCCCCCATGGAGCGCGGACAGCAGACCATGGCTTGGAGCTCTCCTGTCATGTCTTAGCGCTTTAAATTAAACGATTGAAATATTTTTGCTTCAGTTTATATATAATTCTGGAGGGCCCTTCTTTCCTGCTCCTCGTTACTACACAATATAACGTTTACAAACAACACATACAGAAATTACTTCGGAGACAGTAAGTGATAACATGAGTAAACACTTAACCCACATTTTTACTGACCAATCAGCTCTTTCCCTTGTGATCTCTGCTATTGCAGCAGCGTAAGACCACACCTATCTTTTATCTTTTTTGTCCTCCTCATCGTGCTATTTTTTGTTTGGAGGAGGAGGAGGGAGGGAGGTAGGGAAACAGGGAGGTGGTTTCTCAGGCTATCGCACTCCTTGGCAGCAGTTCTTCCTCTACCCAGTATGCATTCAAGTGACTGCGCCAACATCTCCCAGAATGCTCCTCAGTGAAGTTACTCTCCTGCCTCTACTGGATTGGCTGATAGAAGGAAAACATTCAAACACAAACACACTCACAAACGTAAAAACACTCAAAACTTTTGCAACTCCCCCCAGAACTATGCGCACTCAAAAGAAAACATAACTCCCACTCGCACACACGCACACTGACACAGGCAATATAGACACACAAAATCACTGTCGCACACACGCAATGCATTGATAGAGTCAATATATGTATCCGCAATCTTTTTCATACAGAGATAGGGACAATATAGTCACACACAATCTTTCTCACACACATCGATAGAGACAATATAAAAACAGACACTCTCCGACAGACACGCACACATCGATAGAGACAATATGGATTCTGACACAATCTCTCTCTCACACACAAATCTTTAGAGACAATATAGACACACACACAATCTCTCTCACGCACAAACCTTGTGGAGACAATACAGATAGACGTACAATTTCTCTCACACACATTGATAGGGTCAATAACGACAGGCAGGCAATCTCTCTCACACATGCACACATCAATAGAGACAATTTTGACACACACACAATCTCTCTAACATAAACACATTGACAAAGACAATATAGACAGACACAATCTCTCACACTCGCACACATCTATAGAGACAACATAGACCAACACAATCTCTCACACATACACACAATGACAAAGACAATAAAGATACACACACAATCTCTCACACACACATCTTACGGAAATTATAAATACACACTCAATCTCTCTCTCTCTCACATCGATTAAGACAACATAGACTCTCACACATTGACAGAGCCAATTTAGAAACAAACACAATCTCTCCCTCGTACACACACATCGATGAAACAGGAGGTATATTTGCTTTATTGCTTAAAGGTGACATCAAGACTGTATTGAGAAATGACACTGGCACGAAGGACCAACATGATGAATCAATGTGGGCGGAAATAGAAACAAATGAAAAAAAAAGTCCTAAATCGGACTTATTTGCAGGCACCCGAGCAATTCCTCCAAAGTTGAACGTAGTTTCAATCAATAACTAATGAGGGCTTGGGAGCACAGCACAAATGAAATCATGGGTGATTTTAAATGCATATCGGCTGGATTATTGAAATTGGAAATATTTCCTCGAGGGAGATATCATATAGCGTATGAGGTCTTGTTTTTAAAGTAATATGTGATGGAACATGTGAGGGAGCGGGCTATGTTACATTTAGTTTTATGCACTGTGGGAGGGTTGATAAACAGTTTTGACATGAAACATCCTCTTGGCACAAGTGATCACCACATGCAAGGATTTCTGATTCAGATTGAGCGAGAGAAGACAATGTGCCATCGTAGTGTTTTAGAGTTTGGCAGAGGTGATTATGCAGGCCTGAGGAAAGAGTTGGCCCAAGCAGGCTGGGCAGAAGCAATTGAGTGCAGGGGAGTTAACGAACAATGGAGAATGTCCAGGGAGATATTGAATACCTTTAAATTAAAGGATATTCCTGAGAGAAACAGGAATTATAAAGAGAAGAAACACAATTCATGGCTAAGCAAGAAAGTCATAGGGGGCAGAAAGGCAAATAAGGTGCATACCAAACTGCAAAGGCTGGTGGCAAGATGGAGGATTGGGAGAACTTTATGATTCCGCAAAAGGCTACAAAAAAAATCAAGATGAACGACGAATAGAAAGTAGCAGAAAGCAAAAATACTGTTACCAAAGCTTCTATCAGTGCATAAACAGGAAGTGAATAGCTAAAGCAAATGTTAGCCCTTTCGATGAAAATACTGGTGAAGTAATAATGGGGAACACGGAGATGGCGGACGCATTAAACGAATATTTTCCCTCTGTCTTCAAGGTAGAGAATAAAGAATAATTTCCAAACACTGCAGTTAATGTCGATAAACTTGGTGCAATACGCATCACCCGGGACAAGGTATTGAATAATGTTCTGGGATTAAGGACAGATAACTTATACAGAGGGTGGTGGGTGTCTGCAACCCGCTGCTAGGGAAGGTAGTAGAAATAGATATGATAGTGACTTTTAAGGGGCGTCTTGACAAATACTTGAATATGAATGGAATAGAGTGATATGGTCCCAGATGAGCAGGGGGATTAAATTAAGTCGGGTAGCTTTGTCGGTGCAGGCTTGGAGGGCCGAACGACCTTTTTGTGTGCTGTAATTTTCTTTGTTCTTGATTCTAAATTTCCAGGACATGATGGCCTGCTGTCTACGGTATTAATGAAATTGGCAGCAGAGATAATGGATTCTGTTAATGTCCCGCTGGATTGGAAACACGCGAATGTGATGTCCCTATTCAAAAAGGGAGAGAGGCAAAATGTCGGAAACGATAGGCTGGTTAGCTCGACCTCTGTGGTGGGGAAGATGCTGGAATCAATCATTAAGGAGGAGACAATTGAACATTTGGAATGACGATTGTCAATCCACCATTGTCAGCATGGATTTATAAAGGTTAAGTCATGCTTGACAAATTTGCTTGAGTTCTTTGAGGACATAACTAGCAAGCTGGATAGTGGGGAACCTGAGGTTGTGGTACATCTGGACTTCCAAAAGGTGTTTGACAAGGTGCTGCATGAAAGACTGATCCCGAAGGAGAGATTGCAGGGGACTAGGGTAGAGTACTGGATTGGATTGCAGATTCGCTGATTGACGGAAAGCAGAGAGTCGGGATAAATAGGTCCGTCTCTGGCAGGTGAAATGCACTTATTGGTGTGCCGCATTGGCGAGTCCACAGATATCAACTGTTTACAATGTATATAAATGATCTGCAAACAGTGACAATGCGTAGCGTTACAAGAACTCTGGATGAAATAGTTCGAAAATGAGGCACTGAAGAAAATATAAAGATTTTGCAGGTGATTATAGATATGATACGAGAGTGGACCAAAATCTGTCAGATGGAGTTTAATGTGGATAGGTGTGACGTTATCCATTTTGTCAGAAAAGATGCAAAGGCAAATTGTTATCTAAACGGAAGGCAGATTCAAAATGCGTCTGGGTGTCTTTGTTCATGAATCTCAAAAAGTCTGAATACAGGTGCAGCTTTTAGTAAAGAAAAGGCAAATGGCATGTTGGCATTTTTTGCAAAAGGACCAGAGAATTAACGTCGAGAAATGTTTCAATTGTTAGCCTGCTGCTGGGACCACATCTGGAGTATTGTTCCCCGTTTTGGTGTCCTTATCTGGGGAAGGAGGTGGTGACATTGGAGTTTGTTCAGAGGAGGTTCACCAGAATGAATCTGGGGTGAAAACGTATAACGTATGAGGAGAGATTTAAACGCTTGGGCTTATATGCACTGGAATTTAGAACGTTGTGAGTGGATCTGATTGTGATACGTAAAATGCTAAAGGGCTTCATAAAGTAAATGTAGACCAAATGTCCCCCTTGTGGCGAAATCTAGAGTAACAGGTCACAGGTACAGTTTGAGATGAGGCAGAATTAAAACTGAGTGAGGAGAAACTGGTCCGCCCAGAGGGTGATGAATTTGTGGAACTCGCTATCTCATAGCGCAGTGGAGTCTGAATCATTGAATGGTTTCAAGAAGGACAGAGATATATATTTCATTATAAAAAAGTGTGAAAGGGATATGGTGAATTGAGAGGGAGGTAGATTGGAGTGCAGGGAGAGATTAGCAGTGGTTTAATTGAATGGCGGGGCAGGCTGGAAGTGGTAAATTTGCCTACTGCTGCTTCCTTAGTCATGTGTTCCTATGTTCCCAATCAGGTCGTATGTTACAGGAAGATATAGATGGGTTGACCAAATGGGCAGAGCAGTGGAAGATGGTATTTAACCCTGAGAAGTGTGAGATGTTGCACTTTGGAAAAAGTAACAACGCAAGGGATTATTTAATCATAGAAACCCTACAGTGCAGAAGGAGGCCATTCGGCCCATCGAGTCTGCACCGACCACAATCCCACCCAGGCCCTATCCCCACATATTTACCCACTAATCCCTCTAACCTACGCATCCCAGGACTCTAAGGGGCAATTTTTAACCTGGCCAATCAACCTCACCCGCACATCTTTGGACTGTGGGAGGAAACCGGAGCACCCGGAGGAAACCCACGCAGACACGAGGAGAATGTGCAAACTCCACACAGACAGTGACCCGGGCCGGGAATCGAACCCAGGACCCTGGAGCTGTGAAGCAGCAGTGCTAACCACTGTGTTACCGTGCCGTGAATGACAGGGCACTGGAACACTGAGAGGAACTGATGGATCTTGGGGTACTTATGCACAGGGCCCTTAGGACTGCAATGCACGTGAGTAGGCGAGTTAAAAAAGCACACGGGACGCCTTTTTATCAGTCGCCCTATGGAGTCTAAGTCCAAGAACGTTATGTTGAAGTTTTACAGAGCATTAGTTAGGCCACTTTTGGAGCAGTGTGTTCATTTCTGGTCTCCTCCCTATCGGATGGATGTGATTACACGAGAGAGGGTATAGAGGAGATTCCCCAGGATGTTCACTGGGATGAAGCACTTGAGCTATAAGGAGAGACTCGATTGGTTTGAATTGTTTTATCAAGAGCAGAAAAGGCTGAGGGAGGAAAGGATTAGGGTTTATAAAATTATGAGGCGCATGTTTAGGGGAGGAGGAAGCAGCTGATCCCCTTGGCTGACGGGGCAGCGTTTTCGGAAAAGGGGCAGAAGATTGTGAACAAGGTTTGAACGGTTATGGCGATCGGGCATCAAAGTGGAGTTGAGGCAGAGACATGATCAGCCATGGTCGTATAGAATGCGGGAGGATGCTTGAGGATCTGAATGGCCTACTGCTGCATTTTCTTTCTTTGACTCTCATGATTAGACTTTTAATTCCAAATTGTGTTTCTTACAGAATGCAAGTCCCACCAGCTGCTGTGGTAAGATTCGAACCTGTGACTCCTGAGAAACATCCTCTGCCTCTGGATTAGAAAAATGGGGGATGCAAGATAGAAATGAAAGAGAGAAACGTATAATAAAAATGCGGTGCAATGGGATTGTCACTGGACTAGTTATCCAGTTACCCAGAACAATGCCCATGGTACCCAGGTTCGAATCCCAACATAGCAGACGTGGTTGTCACTTAAATGCCCTCTGGTATTCTCCAGCAGGGCAAGTAGGGTTGCAGGACAAATGATTGCTCAGCCAGTGGTGCCCACAGCCCATGATCGGGTTAAAGAAATGCGAGTGATAATTGCACCGTTTCTGGGAACCCCGGGGTGGGCGTGACAGAGCCCCCCTCCTTGTAACTTTTTACAGAGCTTTCCTTTTCTGCAGCCTCAACTCCATTTGGTGGTCATGTCACAGAGCCAGACGCACTGTAACTACAGTCCCCAAACATCACCCAGAGTTGGGACACAATATCCACTGTCCATTCTGAATGTATGCAGAAACTCACCATGCAACCTCCAGAAACCCACGAACAACACCTCCACTAACGCTCCAATCAGAGGAGTCAAAAGCCCATCAGTTGCAAGTGTGATGCCTGGACCATTTAAGTAACACTGGCATGGGTTACTCGTGTTGCTGAACACACTTTGAGCAGAGAGAGACTCACACATGCGTTCAGTGGACAGACACTGTCCAAGTTTCAGAGACATGTGCCAGATCTGCTGAAACTCCCTGTGCAACATGAAGCACCACACTGGACACGAGGAACATAACCCACAGGATTTCCTGTATTCAGAACTCTGTCACACTGACACCAATGAGTCTACAGAGCACAAAGTACAAGGACAAGATTCAGAGGAACAGAAATTCACTTTGATCAGTGAATTTGACAAATTCTTAACGAGAACGGCCTCTACAGATCTAGGAAAAGAGAATGTGACACATTGCAGGAGACATTCAAACACAAGAATGGGAATATGAACATCATGTACTGTCAGATTGATTGAACCAGCTTGTTAATGTCACATTCAGAGCCTACCTCACATTCCCGTCTCAAGCTGGATACAGACCAGACAGGATATCAGCCCGGCATGAGGAGATGTGCTGGACATAATGGGACTGGCCAACAGTGTGGCTGCACCCTGCATGGATCCAGAATTCCATAGCACGGGTGAAAGGGAAGCTGTACCATGGAATATTGGTGTCAGGGTGATATGTGTTTTCGGGACTGGGGATGGGGAGACTTTGTGGAGTGGGTGTTTTTAGGCTCTGTATAAATGTGAACAGAGACATTTTGGAAAACGGATACAGAGTGGGACAAATCAGACAGAAAAATCATGGAGGGATTTGATCAGGTGAGTGAGAAAATTAAGGGTTTGCCTGTTCAGCTGGTGATAGAGTTCAGCGAGCACAGGATGATGAGTAAATTGGATTTGCTGAGTTGGGGAGTGGACAGCAGTGCTTTGGATGAGATTTTTTCAGCAGGCTTATATAAGAGAAGCTTGTCAGCAAATAATTGGAATATTGTGTCTGGAATTCGCAGGGACAGCTGAGTGGAGCCAAAGGATAATATTCCGGAGATGACAGTAGACAGGATTAATGATGGAATGATGCAGGGTCAGTAATCAGCTCCGAGCCAAAGCACGGACAGATGTTGCAATGAGCTGCGCTGGACTCAGGTACAGTAATACTGTCAGTGGATCGGGAACAGAGATTGGAAGTGGAACGGAAGTCAATGTCCAATTCCCTAATACTGAAATAACAAACAGAGTAATACAATGAAACATCGTTTACACATATACTCTTTGATACAGAAACAAATCAGATACCACAATGGCAGATATTCAGATAATCTGAACTATCAAAAACACTGAACAGTTTTCCGTGTTGTGCGTGTTTCATTAATGAATATAGAGACGCAACAGCCAGAATAACAAAAGTAACAGTGCAGAGTAAATCGCAAGATTATGAATAGAGTTAAATAGGCTTTATAGAATTAATTACTGCACAGGGAGACTTACCAGGGATACCAATCATTGCCAGGATGGGATAGTAAAATCTTTGAATGAACAAGAGTACATAAAGAATCTGCGTTGAGAGTGATAACCTATAAAATCTATCACCTGACAGGAAGTAAAGAGCCAGTGCAAAATTTCCACATGTATTAAAATCTAAAGGTGGCAGGGGTGGTGGGGGTGGAATATTCCGATGGATTGTTCCCAGATTCTGATCCATTGTTGGAACATTCCAGCCCATTGTTCTCAGGTTCTGATCTCCCCTCCCCGTCTCCATGCAGCCGCTTATCCCTCTTAGTGCCGGAGTTGACGCTCCCGCTGATTCTATGCTGTAACAAACTGAACAGAACCCTTAATAAATAGAAGAGGGAAAACCTCCAGCGACACCGCCCGGCTCCACGTAGACTGACATTATTCACAGACACTGAACAAACAATTTCAGTTAACCCCATTCAATCCAGCATTTTAATATCACAAAGTACCATGATTAGGAAGGCTGCATGGGATGGTAAGCGTCAGGGAGGGGTGGAAAGGTGAAATTGATGGAGAGTCTGACCATACTCCCTCAGTCTTCCCTGAATATGGCAGTAGTCCCTGTGTTATCATGGTTGTGGGTTATAGATGAGTTTATCATTAGTCGGGATTGATAGACACTGCTGAAATCTAGGCTGCTGTTAGACTTTAACTTTCGTTTAACACCTTGTTCTTCACAAGAGGCTTCACAGAGGTGATGCACATCATGCCAAATTCATTCTTCGTCCCGAAATGTAGAATTTCAGATCCGTTATTTCGGGGAGTTCGCAAGTCCATTCTTATAGCACGCTGTGCAGTGAAAGATCCTCGCTCTGTTTTCCCCAGTGGGGATGCAGACTATTCTTGCCCAAATTTCGGCTGCACAACTTGGAGGTTTCAAATGAGCATGTGTGCAGAAAGCTGTAAAACGGCAGTTCTGCTGCCCGCACACTCACCTCCTCCCACTCGCGCACCCACCACCATGGACATAGGAACCCTCCGGAACAGAGAAATTGCCTCCTCGGGTGTGGGATTGTGAGGAGCCTGTCATCAACGTTAACCAACAGGACTAGTCCGATACTGGTCTGCGTAGAGTCGAAACAGAGAACCTCCTCCACAAAGAGGCACAGGAATACAGTTAGCCACACAAAGTGGCACCTCTGCTGTACTCATCTCCCAAAATGAAGGGACGCCCCCAGGGACCCTTTAACCTTCACGGGACAGTGTTCGGTAGCGTACAGTAATCGGACTCGGGCGAGGAAGTGTGTTCCCAAACCGAATGCCCACAGAGTCCAGAGTAGATACACGTGATTCACCGTAACGAATGCCTTCTCCTGGTCAAGAGACAGGAAGGCGTTCGGCAGAGCAGCCCTCTGGGAATGATGGATTAGATCCCAGACCAGATGAATGTTATCCCGAATGGTGCAGCCCAGAGTAGTGGAGGATTGCTCAGAGTGGATCATGTGATCCACTACGGTGCCTTTGCGTGATTATAGAGCCCTGGCAAAGAGTCAGCAGGGCATTTGCAGCCCTGTGCCTTGAAAGGGGCTACACCCTCAAGACAACAGAATAGTCCTTCTCCAGGATGTCACAAAATGCCCTGAAGAACTCCATCGTCAGACCGTCCAGCGCTGGTGATTTGTCCCTTGAGAGGGTATAGAGGGCGCAGATCCCCTCCTCCAGGCTGATAGAGGCGTTGCTCCTAACGACACCCTCCGGGTCGAACAGTGGCAGGTCGTTCCACAAAGCTCTACGGGCATCCTTGCTGGACAGATTTAGACAGAAAAGGGCAGTGTTATATTATCAGGCAATTTCCCCGATGCCCTCCAGATCCTAGAAAAGGGATCCATAGTCGGCCAGTCAGTGCAGTAGTTGCTGATGGATCCCATGTTTTTTTCCAGCGGTGGTAAAATGGGGGGAATCTGCATTCACAACCTCATGTACATTGTGGCACAATGATTGGAGCACAGATGTTCACAATGTGAAGCACCACACCCCGCCCGCACCGAACTGTCAAGTGCAGCAATCGGATCTACCACGGTATGGAACTCACCCAGAAGACGGAAGTGGGTGAGTAGGAGCCCGTTGGGAACAAAGCACGAGACATTGTATCACATTAATCTATGACCGGTGGCCTCTGAAGGGTCTATCTCTACGATGTTCCTGCCCACCATGAAACTTTTCCAAGGCGAGCCAGTAAGAACATAAGAACTCGGAGCAGGAGTAGGCCATCTGGCCTCTCGAGCCTGCTCCGCCATTCATTAAGATCATTGCTGATCTTTTCGTGGACTCAGCTCCACTTACCCGCCCGCTCACCATAAACCTTAATTCCTTTACTGTTCAAACATTTATCTATCCTTGCCTCAAAAACATTCAATGAGGTAGCCTCAACTGCTTCATTGGGCAGGGAATTCCAGTGATTCACAACCCTTTGTTTGAATAAGTTCCTCCTCAACTCAGTCCTAAATCTGTTTCCCCTAATTTTGAGGCTATGCCCCCGAGTTCAAGTTTCACCCGCCAGTGGAAACAATTTCCCTGCTTCTATCTTATCTATTCCCTTCATTATCTTATATGTTTCTATAAGATCTCCCCTCATTCTTCTGAATTCCAACATTTACCAACATTGTACCCCATCTGCCAGACTGTCGCCCACTCACTTAGACTATCGATATTCCTTTGCAGACTTTCAGCGTCCTCTGCACACTTTGCTCTTCCACCCATCTAAGTGTCATCTGCTAATTTTGACACACTACACTTGGTCCCCAACTCCAAATCATGTATGTAAATCGTAAACAATTGCTGTCCAAAAACTGATCCCTGAGGCACACCACTAGTCACTGATCACCAACCATAAAAACACCCACTTACCCCCACTCTTTGCTTTCTGTTAGTTAACCAATCCTCTATCCATGCTAATACGTTACCTGTAACACTGTGCACCTTTATCCTATGTAGCAGTCTTTGGTGCAGCACCTTGTCAAATGCTTTCTGGAAATCCAGATACACCACATCTGCAGCTTCTCCATTGTCGACTGCACATGAAATGTTCTCAATGAATTCCACCAAATTAGTCAAACATGACCTGCCCTTCATTAAACCATGAAGGGCAGGGTGGACCACCTACTTTGTCCTCAGGCAGTAAATTGCCGTTCCGAACATTTTAAAGGCGTTTGAGGGACCGACAAATGCCTCTGTAATGGTGGAGTGCGTGTTGCACATCACTCCCACGGATTTTTTTGTTTTCAGTGTAAACGGCGACGGGGCAATGGGAGCAGCGGGTGCTCCAGCAGCAACCAAACTCCAGCAGCAACCAGCTCCAGCAACAACCAGCTCCAGCCACAGCCAGCTCCAGCAGTAACCAATTGCAGCAGGAAGAAACTCCAGCAGCAACCAGCTCCAGCAGCAACCAGCTCCAGCAACAACCAGCTCCAGCAACAAACAACTCCAGCAGCAAAAAGCTCCAGCAACAGCCAACCCCAGCAGCAACCAACTCCAGCAGCAACCAGCTCCAACAACAACCAGCTCCAGCAGCAACCAGCTCCAGCAACAACCAGCTCCAGCAGCAAACTGCTCAAGAGCTCCAGCAACAGTAAGCTCCAGCAGCAACCAGCTCCAACTACAACCATAAGACCATAAAACATAGGAGCAGGATTAGGCCACTCGGCCCATCGAGTCTGCTCCACTCAATCACGGCTGATATTTTTCCCCATCCCCATTCTGCTGCCTTTTCCCCATAGCCCCTGATCCCCTTATTAATCAAGAACCTATCTATTTCTGTCTTAAAGACACTCAATGACCTGGCACCCACAACCTTCTGCGGCAAACTGTTCCGCAGATTCATCACTCTCTGGCCGAAGAAATTCGTCCTCATCTCTGTTTTAAAGGGATTGTCCCTTTAGCATGAGGTTGTGCCCTCTGGTTCTAGTTTTTCCCACTAGTGGAAACATCCTCTCCACATCCACTGTATCCAAGTGTCGCAGTATCCTGTAAGTTTCAATAAGATCTCCCCTCATCCTTCTAAACTCCAACGAGACCAGAACCAGAGTCCACAGCCTTTCCTCACACGACAAGCACTTCATTCCAGGGATCATTCTTGTGAACATCCTCTGGACTCTTTCCAAGGCCAGCACATCCTTCCTTAGACATGGGGCCAAACCGGTTCACAATACCCCAAATGGGGCCTGACCAGAATCTTATGCAGCCTCAGAAGTACATCCCTGCTCTTGTATTCAAACCCTCTCAACATTAATGCTCACACTGCATTTGCCTTCCTAACTGCCGACTGAACCTGCACGTTATCCTTAAGAGAATCTTGCACAATGACTCCCAAGTCCCTTTGTGTTCCTGGTTTCATAAACATTTTCCCATTTCGAAAACAATCTGTGCCTCTATTCCTCCTTCCAAAGTGCATAACCTCACACTTTACCACATTGTATTCGATCTGCCACTTCCTTGCCCAATCTCTAACTTGTCCAAGTGCTTCTGCAGCCGCCCTGCTTCCTCAATACTACATATGTCCCTCTACATATATTTGTATCATCTTCAAACCGTGCCTTCAATCCCTTCTTCCAAATCGTTAATATATAGTGTGAAAAGTTGTGGTCCCAGCACCGACCCCTGAGGCACACCACAGTTCACCAGCTGCCATCCTGATAAAGACCCCTTTATTCCCACTCACTGCCTTCTGCCAGTTAGCCAATCTACTATCCATGCCTGGATCTTACCCTTAACACCATGGGCACGTAACTTATTTCACAGTCTCCGACGCGGCACCTTATCAAAGGCCTTTTGGAAATCTAAATAAGCACGTCGAAACGTTCTCCTTTATCGAACTCCCTTTTTACCTCCTCAAAGAACTCTAACAGAATTGTCCTCCCCTTAACGAATCCGTGCTGACTCAATCCTACTTTATCATGTACTTCTAAGTGTTCTGCGATCTCATCTTTCATAATGGACTCTAAAATCTTGCCAATGACAGAAGGTCAGGCGAACCGGTCTATAATTTTCGGTCAGCTGCCTTCCTCCCTGCTTAAACAGAAGCGTTACGTCAGTTATTTTCCTGTCCTCTGGTACCCTCCCTGCCTCCGGCGATTCCTGAAAGATCACCACCAATGCCACCACAATTTCCTCAGCTACCTCTTTTAGGACCCTAGGGTGCAGTCCATCCGGTCCAAGTGAATCATCCACCTTCAGACCTTTTAGTTTCCCCATAACCTCCTCCTTAGTGATGGCCACTACTCTTACCTGTGCCCCTTGACTCTCCTGGAGCTCTGGCATCCTACTGGTGTCTTCCACCATGAAGACTGATACAAAATAACTTCAGTTTCTCTGCACTTGCTTTGTTTCCTATTATTACTTCTCCAGCCTAATTTTTCAGTGGTCCAATGGCTATTTATACCTCTCTCTTACTTTTTATACACTGAAAAAATCTTCCTGTCTTCTTTTATATTACTAGCTAGCTTAAAATCATATTTCATCTCCTCCCCCCTTATGCTTTTATAGTTGTCTTCTGCATGCTTTTAAAGGCTTCCCAATCCTCTGGCTTCGCACTATCCTTGACACCTTGTGTGCTTTTTCTTTTACTTTTATGCTGTCCTTGACATCCCTCATTAGCAATGGATGCCTTGTCCTCCCCTTGGCATGTTTCCTCCTCCTTGGGATTAATTTCTGTTGTGGCCCCTGAATAACACTCAAAACCTCCTGCCATTGCTGTTCTACTGTCTTCCCTGCTATGCTCCCTTTCCAATCAATAATGGCCAGCTCCTCTTCCATGTCTTTGTAGTTGCCTTCATTTAATTATAACACTGTTACATCTGATTCCAGCTTCTCCCTCTCAAACTGTAGGTTAAATTCTATCATAATGTGGTCACTGCTCCCTAAGGGATACTTCAACTTAAGTTCCCTAATCATGTCTGCCTCATTACACATCACCAAATCCAGAATTGCCTGGTCCCTAGTCGGCTCTGTCACAGGCTGCACCAAATACAAACATCTCTTAGACATTCCACAATTTACTTTTCTTGGGATCCACTACCTACTTGATTTTCCCATTCCACCTGCATATTGAAGTCCTCCATGATTCCTGTAATATTGCCTTTTCTATATGCATTTTCCAGCTCCAGCAGTATGCAAAAAGAACCACCGAACTTTTTGGAATGTTGATCCCTGTTCCCAAAGTCGTGTCCCACTGTGACATAAATCACCTCTCAGAGAAACAGAGAAGATAGGAGCAGGAGGAGTCCATTTGGCCCTTTGAGCCTGTTCATCATTATTTACGATGTTGGCTGATCATCCAACTCAATAACCTATTCCTGCTTTCTCCCCATATCCTTTGATTCCATTCGTCACAAGTGTTATATTTAGCAGCCTCTTGAATGCATTCAATATTTTGACATCAACTACTTTCTGTGGCCATGAATTCCACAGGCTCACCACGCTTTGGGTGAAGAAATATCTCCTCATCTGATAAATGGTCTCTCCTGATTCCTCAGAATGTGACCCCTGATTCTGGACGCCCCAACAATCTGGAACAACTCCCCCCCCCTCCTCTCCACACCACACCACCTCCCCCCTCCCAACCCCCCCCCCCACCCCCGCTCCCCCGGCCTGCATCTGCCCTGTCTCGACCTGTTAAAATTTTATAACTCTGTATGAGATCCCCCCTCATTCGTCTGAATTCCAGCGAAAGCAATCCTAACCTTGTTAATCTCCCCTCATACATCAGTTCCACCATCTCCAGAAAAAGCCTGCTAAATCGTCAGTGCACCCTAAGGGTTACTTCAACTTAAATTCCCTAATCAAGGGCAAGGTCATCCGACATCAGAAAAGGAGACCAAAACTGCAGACAATCTTCTCGGTCTGGTCGCACCAAGGCCCTGTATAATTGCAAATCCTTTCCCCTGTACTCGATATCTCTCACAATAAAGGCCAAAATTCGATTTGCCGTCGTTCCCACCTCTTGCACCTGCATACTTACCTGAAGCGACTGGTGCACAAGGAACCCCAGGTCCCGCTGCCCTCCCGCCTCTCCCAACTACCATTCAGGAAGTAATCACCCGTCTTGTTTTTGCTTCCAAAGTGAATAACTTCAGCAGCAAACTACAGCAACCAGTACAGCAGCAAAAGGCAGCAACAAACACCCACAGCTTCAGCAACAAACAGCTCCAGCAGAAAACAGATCCAGCAGCAAGCAGCTCCAGCAGCAAACAGCTCCAGCAGCAAACAGCTCCAGCAGCAAACATCTCCAGCAGCAAAAATAAAAAAGAGCAACCTGCTCAGCAGAAAACAACAACAACCAGCTCCAGTGGCAATTATCTCTACCAGCAACCAATTCCAGCAGGAACATCAGCAAACACCAGCAAAGATTCCAGCTGCAACCAGCACCAGCAGCAAACAGCAACACACAGCTCCAGCAGCAATCAGCAGCAACAAGCTGCAGCAGAAAAAATTTCCAACAATAAACAGCAGTAATGAGCAACAGCAGCAAACATCTCCATCAGCAAACAGTTCCAGCAGCAACGAGTTCCAGCAGCAACCAGCTCCAGCAGCAACCAGTTCCAGCAGCAAACAACAGCAACCAGGTTCAGCAGCAAGTATCTCCACCAGCAACCAACTCCAGCAGGAAACATCAGCAAACATCAGTAACCATTCCAGCAGCAAACAGCACCAGCAGCAATAAGCTCCAGTAGAAAACAACAGTAACCAACAGCAACCAGCTCCAACAGCAAACAGCAGCAACCAGCTGCAGCAGCAGGCAGCTCCAGCAGCAACCAACAAGGTGAAACATAAACTTATTTATTAAAGTGACGACGAACAGTCCAGGCAGCTGGGTCTTAATCACAGCCAGTCCGAAAGCACTATGAGATTTCACCGAGTAGCAGCAGGGCACTGTGTTGTAAAGTTACTGGAGTTTTTTACAGATCAAATATTTATCATCGTAGGGTCCTGATGTTATGATACATAACAAGTAATTATGATTTAATATATATATATACTGATATTTTAACTGTGTTTTAATATTTTATGAATCATTGCTCAGTATAGCCAAAGGCATGTAACTGCAAGGTGCTGATGGCAAAGGCGAATAGTTCAGAGCCAGAACCGTGGGAAGCTTAGAGTTAGCAAAATTCATATCAGGAAGTTTCTTATGTGGGAACAAATATTGCAACTTCATGAATTGGTGTAATCATTGACCAGACTCAGGATGGAAGCGTGCCCGGGCGTGGCATCACGTGTCTATTTAGTTTGGCAATGTTCCGGGAGGATCATTCACTTTGACCCAGGGTACAGATGCTCGAGGAAAGGTAGAACAGGAGGTAAGAGAGGAGGGGCAGTTGCACTTTTGATTAGGGAGAGCATCACGGCCGTACTGAGAGGGGAAATATCCGAAGGTTCGGCCACTGAGTCTATATGTGTAGAACTGAGAAATAAGATGGGGGAAATCACTTTGATAGGGTTGTACTATCGGCCCCCAAATAGTCGGCGGGAAATTGAGGAGCAAATATGTAAGGAGATTACAGATAGCTCGAAGAAAAATAGGGTGGTAATAGCCAGAAATTTTAACTTTCCCAACATTGACTGGGACAGGCATAGTATTAGGGGGTTGGGTGGAGAGAACTTTGCTGAGTGTATTCATTTCTCATTCAGTATGTGGATGGCCCGACTAGAGAGGGGGCAAAACTTGACCTCCTCTTGGAAAATAAGGAAGGGCAGGTGGCAGAATTGTTCGTGAGGGATCACTTTGGGACCAGTGACCATAACTCTATTGGTTTTAAGATAGCAATGGAGAATGATAGGTCTGGCCCAAAAGTTTACATTCTAAATTGGGCCAAGGGCAATTTTGATGGTTTCAGGCAGGAACTTTCAAAGGTTAACTGGAGAAGTCTGTGGGAAGACAAAGGGACGTCTGGTAAGTGGCACGCTTTCAAAAGTGTGTTAACCAGGGTTCAGGGGAAGTACATTCCTCTTAAAGTGAAGGGCAAGGATGGCAGAAGTAGGGAACCCTGGATGACTCGGGATATTGAGGCCCTGATCAAGAAGAAGAAAGAGACACATAACATGAATAGGCAGCTGGGGTCAAGTGAATCCCTTGCAGAGTATAGAGGCTGTAGGAATAGAATTAAGAGAGAAATCAGGAGGGCTAAAAGGGGACACGAGATTGTTTTGGCAGATCAGGCAAAGGAGAATCCAAAGAGCTTCGACAAATACATAAACGGCAAAAGAGTAACAAGGGAGAGAGTAGGGCCTCTTAAGGATCAACAAGGTCATCTATGTGCGGATCCACAAGAGATGGCTGAGATCCGAAATGAATATTTCTCATCAGTATTTCCTGTTGAGAAAAGCATGGATGTGAGGGAATTTCGGGAAATAAATAGTGATGTCTTGAGGAGTGTACATATTACAGAGAAGGAGGTGCTGGAAGTCTTAAAGCGCATGAAGGTAGATACATCCGCGGGACCTGATGAAGTGTATCCCAGGACATTTTGGGAAGCTAGGGAGGAAATTGCGGGTCCCCTGTTAAGCTCGTTTTTTGTGAGACTCTTCCATCCCTGATACAAAGGCAAACACCAACTGTTGTCCGATTCAAAAGTTCTTTATTTATCTTACATATGCAAGCTGGCAAACCTTTGCTATGTAACTACCACTCAGTGCTGGGAGTCAGTTCGCAAAAGTCCCCCGAAGCAACAAGGCTGACCCTTTTTATACAGTTTACAATCCCATCAGGTAGATGTGATTTCAAACAAGACTTAAACACACATCATCTGATTCAATCAAAAATGTCTAGACTGAAGCACACATCACCCGATTCAATCAAAAACGAGTAGTTACAGGATTTGCTGTATTAGAAAGAACATCCTATTAAAATACGCATTTAGTACTTACAATCCCCACCCATCAGAACATCAACATAATGTCTTTAGGATACGCCATTTGTTTGCACAAAATAGTACATTATCACGTACTCAGCTGGACTCGCACCCCAGCCGGGTTCAGCAAGCTGGAGCCTGTGGTTAACCTGTTTTGTCAGTTTGCTCCCATGAGCTGTTTCTCTGCCGTTCTTGCAAGCCCAGTAGTTCACCTTGCCCTCTAAAGTGGACATATTTCGATAAGCAAACGACGAAAAGTATAATTTAATCAAAAACCAAAAGAAAAAAACCACCAAAAAAATTGCAAGCCCAATAGCTCACCTTGCCCTCTACAGTGGACATTAACTCTTTAATATCTCATTCCCTCCTTTTATCATTCCATGATAATTAACTCGTAAATCGTTTTTCAGGGGGCCGTTGGAAGAACGGGACAAATAATTACATAGGCATTTGAGAAGAAATAAAATGAGCAACACGACCAAGATAATGATTCCTATGTGTACTATCATTCCTCCCCAGTCTCCAAATATGTTACCAAACGGCTACCAACCAAGGGGTTTGTAATGATTGAATTTCTGCCCTTCTGTTCTGATCTTATCTCCTCTCTCTCTAATGCGATTAGCTATGCTGGTTACATTTTCAGAGGAATCAGGGATATAGCTGCAACACTTTGTTCCCAATAGAGTGCATGTACCTCCCGATTCAGCCAGTAAATAGTTCAAAGCCATTCGGTTTTGAAGGGCTACCGTTCGGATGGCAATCACTTCTGCCGATACCTCAGATATCGCCGTGCCCATACTTTCCAGAATGTCTGCTGTATTATTGGCTATTTTCTCGAGAGCTGAGGCAATGTTGATCAGTTCTCGGGCAGTTTTGGCTGTACCATAGAGAGGAAAGGCTATCATCCAAGATCGCTGGGTTTCTGTGATAGCCCGTTTTAATCTCAAAAGGTGTATCTTGGGGTGGAGGCGTAGGGAGTCATCATGTCGGATATAAGGGACCACATACGCTGGATAGCAAGATCCTGCCCAGTCCCAAGAAAGCCATGGATAGGCGTTTTTTTTCCACAGACAAAATAGGTAGAATTATACGTAATCATGTCGCTCAGTAGTTCGGCATCTATCCTTAGTTGGGCAGCACCATTAGAACACTCAATTTTCAGCCTGTCCATTTGGTGGCCCCCAGTGACATTGAAAGTCTGGGTACAGCTACTACGGCCTACTGGCTTAGTCCCATTTCTAAGGAAACATACGGATCTATTCTGCTGATACATGACAACAAAATGGGGTGGGGAGACCGACCTATTATATTTGGGTTTGAAGCTATGAATAAGGGACGTCAGGTTACACCCAGCGGTTTTCAGTGTAGAAACGTCACCCGTAATATCTACTTGTTAGTTACCTCCGATCGTCTGGGACGCGCTTCGTCTCTCACATTCAGTCCCGTTTTGCTGCAATATCCATCCGATAGTTTCCTGTGTGGATAAGGGGACGCGGAACAAGGGTATCCCTCCTTCGGCATGGGCAGGAATATGTGAACATATCCAACACTTACTCAGGTTTGACTGCAATGCATACAGATAAGACATGTACAGAAAATCGTTAGAGTGCAAATGTCCTTTGGTTAGTCCATTTCCCAGGCTTCTTTTCCTTTTGTTTGGTCGTCCTCGTACCAGAGGGATAGCCGAAAGGCTGAGGATGCTGAGAATAAACTTCATGGTTTATTGGTAGGTACTGGTGTCCACCGTTTACAGTCACACAGATGTATCCAGCGAGGTTGTCCTTGAACCTTGATTGCAGTTGGAGTCTGGAGGAGAACTTGGAACGGTTCTTTCCACTGTGGCCCAAGTTTGGGTCGATCCCAGTTCTTTATTAGTACTAGATCTAAAAATTAACTCCCAACTTATTAGCATTTACATACATTGAACCGAACAAAGTTTATATTTGAATATGAGGATTTCCACAGATAACATTTACTCAGTATAGGAAAGTCACAAAACAAACAGATATTACTTTGTAAAATTATCTTACATTCAAATGGTTACATCATAAACTGAGAACATGTTTCAATAAAACCCATACAGACTGTCTTTCCATTACCCTTTATTTGTCAAAACAAACTTATTTACCTCTTTAGAATTTAGGCAATTTCCCTTTAATAAGTTGGTTATTTTGTGCGCTCAATCTATTCTATCAATTAAATGTCAGAAACTGTAACGCTTAAGCATAACCAATCACTTTAATTTGAAAGGTAACAGTGAGAAAATCTGAATGAGCCAAACTCTTCAAGTCTCAATTATCACTGGGTTGTGATAAACAATCTGGGAGTCTTGAAGCTGCTCGACTTGTTATTCACGAGCCATCTATTTAAAACAAAACACACAAAAAACACATTCGGCTTGGAGCCAAATGAATTAATTCGGTCACAAAATCTGTCAAATTAAAAACAAAAACAAAAATAAAATTTACAACCTCCAAAGTATACAATTTTTAAGTTACCAAATTAGGTACAGATGATAGTGAAATCTCTGCCAGTTAAAAAAACACAAGAAATAAAACACATTCCAATGTGATGATGTCACGATTTCTTTATGACAAAGGAAAGAGCACATGGTTCCCTCCAAGGTTTACATCCTTTCTTAACAAAATTTTAACCCAGGATTATTCAAAATTCAAATTCGTTATTTCAAACTTCAATTTATGTACTTTGATTTTAAAATTTCAATTTACTTTCCAAAAATTGTGTTCAAAGTAACGTCCCACATATATATATATATTATTTATGTATATATATTCTATACCTCTTAAGCACAATCATGGCCATTAATTATACTTAAAAGGTTAAGGAATTCCAAAAATGTATTTCAATTTAATCCAATCCAATTTCCAACTTTTATTTAAACTCTGTATCAAACCCACTGTTGTAAAATCACAATTAGGGGAAGAACATTGAAACATTAAAGCAAACAACAACAAAAACATCCATGCAACCACTTTATTAAACACACACAGACACACATGGAAGCTTCGAACATTCATTCCACGGCACTTCCTCTTTCATTCAAACTTAACATTTTAAACTGGGATGAAAAGAAAATATTTAAAGAAAATACAGAAAATTGATAAAGACGGTCGCTTTCATTCTTCATTCTTCCACACTGTAATTAAACTCAAAAACAGAAGTAAATTCAAGAAATCCTATACTTAAATTTTAACAGTTTAAACACTTCCTCAGCCCCTTTGAAGTTAAACCAATGTGTAAAGCATTGCATTTATTGCCCGCAATAAATACTCCACAAGAACAAAAGGGCTTTAACAACTCCTGCTCTCAATCTAATGCAACACCAACCACCTACATTCGACATGCACCCAGACGACACAAACACACTGAAATACAAAAACTACTCAAATTATTCAACCTTAGATTTTCTCTGATCAATTTTCCACCTTGCCAATTAATTTATAATATTTCCCTAGTAAGTTGAGAGAACATAGATCCTTTCTCTCAAAATTCTGTAACACACACAGCACACTCCCTCCTTTTAAAAAAAACAAAGGATCACTTGGGGTTCTTTGTGATGTGAGTGAGGGTGTAAGCTCCTTAACCCACATGGCCTGTTTTAATGGGGTTCATGGGCATAACATTTTCTAATAACGCTAGACTATCCATTGATGGGGACGGTTAAGTCTGCATTCACAAAGGGTAATGCCCTGGCTGATCGTGCCGCCAAGGCTGCTGCTGCCTCTGGCGCTATGGTCGTGCCGTCCATGAATAAGCAGGCGATAACCGCTCGCCTCCTTTGAACACACCGGGCATGCCAGATATAGCCACTGTTCAGCGCTTACAGGGGGATGCCCCTGCTTCCGAACAAGACCTTTGGAAGACGCATGGATGTTCACATTCTGCGTCAACAGCCCTCTGGTTTACTCCAGCCGGCTACGTTTGTGTCCCTATGCGTTATTACATTTATTGCTTGATTGCTGACACTCAGATACGCACCTCGGCATGGGGGGAATGTTTGGAATATTACTCCACACCTGGTGGCACCTGCGATTAAATGAAGCAGCCCAATCCGGTATCATGTCATGTTTCATATGTCAACAGAATAATGTCGGCCAAGGTATCAGGTGTCCACAAGGTAGCACCCCCTTGCCTGATGGCCCATTTGATTGCGTCCAGTTAGATTTTACAGAATTACCGCGTGTACAGGGCTACAAATATTGTCTTGTGGTTGTTGATATATTTAGCCATTGGATCGAGGCGTTCCCCACCACCAATAACAAAGCCTCTACAGTAGTAAAATTATTATTGACAGAAAGTATACCCAGATTTGGCATACCCCAACAAATTAGCTCGGACAATTGTGCACACTTTGTTGGAAAAATTAATAAGGAATTGTGCGACATTCCACACATTCAGCAACAGTTCCACTGTCCCTACCACCCCCAGACAGCAGGAATAGTGGAAAGAGCTAATGGGGACCTTAAAGCCAAGCTCGCCAATCTAACATCTGAAAACGGTCTAAATTGGCTAAAGGTCTCACCCTTAGCCCTCTACCACACGAGAATAACACCCCACTCTACCACCGGACTATTGGCTGCAGATATAGTCTGTGGTAGGCCAAGTGGAACGCCCTGCGATGCAAATACGAGCCCGCCCACGCAGATAGATTTACACATTATGGGTGACGAAATGCAGAAGTACTTCCACCAGCTAACATCGTCTTTTAAGTTTCTGCATTCACAGGCACAGTGCGCCTTTAAACCAAACAAGCGGACGGAGCCAGATTCTGACCCACACACTGATTTCATTGGACCCCAGATAGGAGATCTAGTACGAATAAAGAACTAGGATCGACCCAAACGTGGGCCATGGTGGAAAGGACCCTTCCAAGTTCTCCTCCAGACTCCAACTGCAAACTGGGTTCAAGGACAACCTCGCTGGATACATCTGAGTGACTGTAAACGGTGAACACCAGTACCTACCCATAAACCATGAAGTGTATTCCCATCATCCTCAGCCTTTCGGCTATCCCTCTGGTACGAGGACGACCAATCCAAAGGAATTGAAGCCTGGGAAATGGACTAACCAATGGACATTTGCACTCTAATACCATTCTGTACATGTCTTATCTGTATGCATTGCAGTCAAATCTGAGTAAGAGTTGGGTATGTTCACATATTCCTACCCATGTCGAAGGAGGGATCCCCTTGTTTCCCGTCCCCTTATCCACACAGGAAACTATCGGATGGATATTGCATGAAAACGGGACTGAATGTGAGAGACGAAGCGGGTCCCAGACTATCGGAGGTAACTAACAATTAGATATTATGGGTGACGTTTCTACACTGAAAACTGCTGGGTGTAACCTGGCGTCCCTTATTCATAGCTTCCAACCCAAATATAATAGGTCGGGCTTCCCACCCCATTATGTTGTCATGAATCAGCAGAACGGATCTGTATGTATCCTTAGAAATGGGACTAAGCCAGTAGGCTGTAGTAGCTATACGCAGACTTCCAATGTCACTGAGGGCCAACAAAGGGTCATGCTGAAAATTGAGTGTTCCAACGGCATTGCCCAACTAAGGATGGATGTTGAAGTACTGAGCAACATGATTGCGTATAATGGTACCTATTTTGTCTGCGGAAACAACGCCTATCCATGGCTCCCTTGGGGCTGGGTAGGATCTTGCTATCTAGTGTATGTGGCCCCCTATATCCGACATTATTTCTCCCTACAACTCCACCCCAAGATACATCTTTTGAGATCAAAACGGGCTATCACAGAAACGCAGCGATTTTGGATGATAGCCTTTCCTATCCATGGTACAGCCAAAGCTTCCCGAGAACTGATCAACATGGCCTCAGCTCTCGAGAAAATAGCCAATAACACAGCAGACAGTCTGGAAAGTATGGGCATGGCGATATCTGAGGTATTGGCAGAAGTGATTGCCATCCGAACGGTAGCCCTTCAAAACCGACTGACTTTGGACGATTTACTGGCTGAATCGGGAGGTACATGCACTCTAGTGTGAACAGAGAGTTGCACCTGTATCCCTGATTCCTCTGAAAATACAACAAGACTAGCTAATCACATTAGAGAGACAGCATATAAGATCAGAGCAGAAAGGCAGAAATTCAATCATTACAACCCTGCTGGTTGGTCGCCGTTTGGTAACATATTTGGAGACTGGGGAGGAATGATAGTACAACTTGGAATCATTATCTTGGTCGTGTTGCTCATTTTATTTCTTCTCAAAGTCCTATGTAATTATTTGTCCCGTTCTTCCAACGGCCCCCTGTAAAACGATTTACAAGTTAATTATCATGGAATGATAAAAGAAGGGAATGAGATATTAAAGAGTTAATGTCCACTGTAGAGGGCAAGGTGAACTATTGGGCTGGAAAATG
Organism: Mustelus asterias; assembly: GCF_964213995.1. Taxonomy (NCBI): domain Eukaryota; kingdom Metazoa; phylum Chordata; class Chondrichthyes; order Carcharhiniformes; family Triakidae; genus Mustelus; species Mustelus asterias. The sequence goes on along the minus strand of NW_027590369.1, from coordinate 348,495 downwards.
TTTTGTGGGTTTTTTTGGGGTTTTTGATTAAATTATACTTTTCGTCGCTTGCTTAACGAAACATGTCCACTTTAGAGGGCAAGGTGAACTACTGGGCTTGCAAGAACGGCGGAGAAACAGCTCATGGGAGCAAACTGACACAACAGGTTAACCACAGGCTCCAGCTTGCTGCGGCCGGCTGGGGTGCGAGTCTAGCTGAGTACGTGATAATGTACTCTTTTGTGCTAACAAATGGCTTATCATAAGAAAGATATTTCGATTATGTTTTGATGGGTGGGGGTTGTAAGGAGTAAATGCGTATTTTAATAGGATGTTCTTTCTTATCCATCAATTCCTGTAACTACTCGTTTTTGATTGCATCGGGTGATGTGTGCTTAAGTCAAGACATTTTTGATTGAATCAGATGGTGTGTGTTTAATTCTTGTTTGAAATCACATCTACCTGATGGGATTGTAAACTGTATAAAAGGGGTCAGTCTTGTTGCTTCGGGTGCTTTTTACTAAATGACTTCGAGCACTGAGTGGAGGTTAAGTAGTAAAGGTTAGACAGCCTACATATGTTGGACAAATAAATAACTTTGATTCTGACAACGGTTCGTGTTTGCCTTTGTATCAAGGATGGAAGAGTCTCGCGAAAAACGTACTTAAGAAACTGACCAACCGATTGAGCGACGCTGACTGACTGATCGAAAGAGCGACGCTGACTTATCAACCGAGCGAGTGAGGCTGACTGACTGATCGAGTGACCTTGCCTGACTGACTGATTGAGTGTGTGAGGCTCACTGATCAACTGAGCGAGCGAAGCTGTCTAACTAACCGAGCAAGCAATGCTGGAAAACCAACCAATTGAGCAAGACCGAATGACCAACTAACTGAACGAAGCTAACTGACTGACCAAGCATGCAGGGCCAACTTACTGACTGGATAAGCAATGGCGACTGACTGAGTAAGCAATGGCGGCTCACTGAGTGAGCAAGGAAGGCTGGCTTCGCAAGGGAAACCGACTGACAGACTGACGAGGTTGACCATGCGAGGAAGACCGACTGACCAGCCGAGCGAGCGAGGCTGACTGACAGAACAAATCAGTCAGAATGACCGACTGAGGCCGATTGACCAAGTGAGAGAGGTCAACTGACCAACTGATAATATGAGGTCGAATGACCGACTAAGTGATTGAGGTGAACTGAATGACGAGCGACTCTGACTGACTGAGCGAGCATGCGAGGCTGACTGAATGACTGAGCGAGTAATGCAAACTGAATGAGGAGTGAGGCCGACTGACCAACGAGACGAGCGAAGCTTACTGGGTGGCACGATGGAAATGTGTTTAGCACTGTTGCATCACAGTGCCAGGGACCCAGGTTCGAATCCCGGCTTGGGTCACTGTATGTGTGGAGTTTGCATGTTCTCCTCGTGTCTGCTTGGCTTTCCTCCGGGTGCTCCAGTTTCCTCCAAATTCTGAGAAATGTGCTGATTCGGCGCATTGAGCTGAACAGGCGCCGGACTATGGCGAATTGGGGAATTTCACAGTAACTTCATTGCAGTGTTAATGTGACTTGTGACGAATGAATAAATAAACAAATGACCAAGCAAGATAGCGAGGCTGAATGACCGACCAACTGAGTGATGCGGAATGCTGGACTGAGTGAGCAAGGCCGACTGACTGACTGAGCAAGCAAGGCCCAGTGTCTGACAGATTGAGTAAGGCAGACAGGCCGAAAGAGAAATGCAGACTGACCGAGCGAGTGAGACTGACTGACTGAGCAAGCAAGGTCGACTGACCAACTGAGTGAGTAAGTCAGAATGACCAAGCAAGAGAAGCTGCTTTTCCTCTGCAGTTATATGAGAACAACTGAACTAAAAATGCAACGTGCATCATTATCTAGCATGATATCAAAATAAACACGAACATTGACCCCAGGCAATGAGAGCAAGCCCAATAAAGCAATTAGTTGCTCGTATATGCTGATGTGTCTTATTAACTATGCACACTGTAACAATGATCTGAAAGTTTATTCAACTGTGCGTGCTTGGAAAGTTCTGCATATCCTGTCAACTAACACTTCATTTTGCCACTTAGAATTTCGTATCTCGATTGGAACACAGATTTCTTCACCTGTACATTGGCTATCAGGCTGGTTTTAAATTCACTGCATCTAAAGAAAATTAACGCAGTGTTACCAAGTCCAATGTAAAATGATAATCTAATACAACATGTGTTACACTGTCCAATGTTACAATTAATCGTGAATTGATCATATAATTTGCTGTAACAGAGATACATCAATGAACAGAATCTTATGTCCGGAAGGGAGCATCACCCTCCATCAACTCCAGCCTTCGGAATTATGAAGGCAGGCACCAATGGATTTCTGATTATGGACTCTGGGCTCACAGGAAAGCTATAGCCATCATGTTTTTTGTTACTGTGTTCTTGCTCTGGACCACTTGATTTCACTTCTTCATCTCTGTTAGTATCAGTGCAAATAAAAATAGCAGGAGATCTCATAACTCTTGCTGCCTTAACTGAATATGGAAAAAAAATCAAAGCCTCTCATGCTTCCTGGTCTCAATTTTACGGTGCGATTTTCCATACAGAGTTCGATCACTGCAAACTGACGGGTTGTGGAAAACACCCGACCACAGACAAGGGAGAACTCAGGATTCAAAAAAACCCTTTTCTTTAATGGGCTCTTTTTGGTGGGGCGGTGGGGGGAGTTGGGGCGGGGGGAAAGGGGGGGGGGTGGGGGGCGGGCTAGGGTGGGAATCAGAACTGTTTAAATTCAACCCACTCTCTGTCCCTCGCACTTGTCACAAGTTCACCGGTTATCAATTGTAATCTGCAACCTGATTAACACTTGAATTAGTTGTCACAATCAAAAGAAACGATTACATCCTTTATAGCATGCAGCTGTTAAATGTGAGGCTGCCACATCCCTCAACGGAAACTTGAGTCAGCTGCCACAACAGCTTTGCAATCGATATAAAATGATGAATCATCTAAAATCGAAATAAACAAATTTCAGAGCAATTATGATGATGTTATACATTAAAGGTCACAGGTTATGAAAAAAGTAAAACATATAGCAATTAGGACACTAAACAGATTTAGACAGTTAGCAGAACTTTATAAACTCTTCCCAGACCCCTCTTGATAGTCTGTTGGTGGGGTATCTGAGGTGACCAGTACTGTCAGGAAATCTCAGACAATGTAAGATTCATGAAGCCAATGTTTCTGAACCAAAGACGTAACTTTATCTCACCTGCAACTGATGACAGATCGTCAGATGTTCGACTCAGCTCTCAGATGGAGCAGCCGGACAACTGTGAATAGATGTGACCTTTACAATTCAGAACAGATTTACAATAGTTTTCTTATCAATCATTCCCACCTTACATTAGCTTGACTGCAATCATCTTTCGTATATACTTATCAATAATAATCTCTGACATGCACCTCAGCCAATTCCAATTTACCATCCATCATAATGAAGTCTCATTCGTCCATTAAAACCGGATGCTAACTCCCATCTTGTCTACAGTCATTTCCCCATTGGCAGGTTACCCTAGACGCTCAATATTGGGGTCAAAGTGAATGTTCCTCCTGGATCATCGCCAATCTATTTCGACATGTGGACCCGCGCCCGGGCCAACCTCCATACTGAGTCTAAACAATGAAGACAGCAAATTATGACGTTGCAATATGAAATTTTCTGATGTGAGTTTTGCAAATACTAAGGTTCCCAAGGTTTTGGCTCTGAAGTATTCGCCTTTATCATCACACCTTGTGATAATTTGCCTTTGGCTAAAGTGAACAATGACTCATAGAATACTTGCAATAGACTTCAAATATCAGCATATATGTTTCAAATCATAATTACTTATTTCAATCTCTTACTACCTTTACATACGTGTAAACTATTCTCTCTTGTTAGCTTATAATCTTGTTTTAAGAATAATTTAACACTTTGCTGGCTGTTCTGCCTGTGCATTAAAGTCAAAGCTTTAAAAATCTTATTAACCTATCAGCAGCAGTCCACATCAGGGCTGGACCATCTTAAATATTCGATCTACACCAAACTCCAGTAATATTAATACACAATATCCTGCTGCTCTTATGTCAAATCTCACACTGAATCTCCTCTCTGATTGTCTCAGAATACTGGTTTTCATTCGTCTAATGTCAACACATGCTGTCGCGTTCGAGATCTCGCAGCCACACGCCACAGACTTCAGTCTCGCTTTATATATCCAGCCCTGTGATTTTCCTCTCTCTTGTTTGTGCAATTCTTTATAGGCCCCTATTCGCACAATTGATGAACCAGATTTGCAGTTACTTTATGGCTACGGTTATGAACCTCACGGATGTTCGATCTGAGCACATCCCAAATCGCAGAGGAAAACTTGGAATGCTCGTTTTAAGTTATTAATTGTCGCGATTTGGAACTAATATGAGAAAGGAGATCAAAGCCATTGAGGAAAAGTGGTCAGACCTATTGGAAGTTATTTTAAAAAACGAAACGTTTGTTAACTTGTAAAACAAACAACAGGAATGGCAGCTGAAATAGAAAAATTACAATAATCAGAGAGCAACATTTACAATTCACAATGAGGAACAGCATTTTCAATTTAGAACTAAAAACGACATTAACGTTGGAATACAATATTTTTTTACCTGGACAGTGAACATAAATGACCTTCCACCCACCCTCCACAACCTAAATTTACCCGTTTGTAAAAATTCCCACAATGCACTATCCCGAAAACACCATCCGATAGATTTTAACGAATACAACTAATAATTTCCTCTCAGGGACTATCATGTTGTTTTGTGTCCATTGTTTTAATTTAGAGTCGAACCAATGTGATCTGACACAATGACAAATTTGTTTCTGCTTGATTTGCCGAACAGCAGCATGATTCTCTGAGATATCTGTTTTGGAACTGGTTCTGACAACAATGATCCAGCTCCCCAGATTGCCAATCTCCACTCTACTAAAAAAGCTTATGTTTCATCCTGCTGGTTGCTGCTGTTTGCTGCTGGAGCTTGATGCTGCTCGTTGCTTCTTTTAGCTGTTGGAGCAGGCTGCTGTTGGAGCTGCTTGCTGCTGGAATTGTTTGCTGCTGAAGCTGGTTGCAGCTGGAGATGATTGCTGCTGGAGTTGGCTGCTACTGATCGCTTCTGAGTTGGTTGCTGCTGGAGCTGGTTGCTGCCGTTTGCCGCTGGAGCTGATTGAGTCATAGAGTCATAGACGTTTACAGCATGGAAACAGGCCCTTCGGCCCAACAAGGGTGGCACGGTAGCACAGTGGTTAGCACTGCTGCTTCACAGCTCCAGGGTCCTGGGTTCGATTCCCGGCTCGGGTCACTGTGTGGAGTTTGCACATTCTCCTCGTGTCTGCGTGGGTTTCCTCCGGGTGCTCCGGTTTCCTCCCGCAGTCCAAAGATGTGCGGGTTAGGTTGATTGGCCAGGTTAAAATTGCCCCTGACATGCGTAGGTTAGAGGGATTAGCGGGTAAATATGTGGGGGTAGGGCCTGGGTGGGGTTGTGGTCGGTGCAGACTCGATGGGCCGAATGGCCTCCTTCTGCACTGTAGGGTTTCTATATGTTTCTCCATTCCGCCTTTTTTTTAAACCACTAAGCTATTCCCAATTGCCCGCATTTGGCCCATATTCCTCTATACCCATCGTACCCACGTAACTGCTAAATGCTTATTAAAAGATAAAATTGTACCCGCCTCTACTACTACCTCTGGCAGCTTGTTCCAGAAAGTTGGCACTCTCTGTGTGAAAAAATTGCCCCTCTGGACACTTTTGTATCTCTCCCCTCTCACCTTAAACCTATGCCCTCTAGTTTTAGACTCCCCTAACTTTGGGAAAAGGTATTGACTATTTACCTTGTCTATGCTCCTCGTTATTTTATAGACCTCTCTAAGGTCACCCCTCAGCCTCCTACGCTCCAGAGAAAAAATCTATACAGCCTCTCCTTATAACTCAATCCATCAAGTCCTGGTAGCATCCAGTAAATCTTTTCTGCACTTTTTCTAGTTTAATAATATCCTTTCTATAATAAGGTGTCCAGAATTGCACACACTAATCCAAATGTGGCCGTACCAGTACCTTGTACAACTTTAACAAGACGTCCCAACTCCTCTATTCAATGTTCTGACCGATGAAAGCAAGAATGCCAAATGCCTTCTTCACCACTCTGTCCACTGTGTTTCTACTTTCAAGGAGCTATGAACATGTACCTCTAGATCTCTTTGTTCTGTAACTCTCCCCAACGCCCTACCATTAACTGAGTAAGTCCTGCCCTGGTTCAATCTACCAAAATGCATCACCTCGCATTTGTCTAAATTAAACTCCATCTGCCATTCGTCAGCCCACTTGCCCAATTGATCACGATCCCGTTGCAATTGGTGAAAACTTTCTTAACTGTCCACTATGCCACCAATCTTGGTGTAATCTGCAAACTTACTAACCATGCCCCCTATATTCTCATCCAAATTATTAATATAAATGACAAATAACAGTGGGCCCTGCACTGATCCCTGAGGCACACCACTGGTCACAGGCCTCCAGTTTGAAAAACAACACTCCACAAAGACTCTCTGGCTTCTGTCAAGATGCCGATTTTGTATCCATTTAGATACCTCACCCTGGATCCCGTAAGGTTTAACTTTATGCAACAATCTACCATGCGATACCTTATCAAAGACATTGCTAAAGTCCATGTAGACAACATCAACTGCACTGCCCTCATCTACCTTCTTGGTTACCCCTTCAAAAAACTCTGTTTTCCACTCACAAAGCCATGCTGACTGTCCCTAATCAGTCCTTGCGTCTCTAAATGCCTGTAGATCCTGTGTCTCAAAATACCTTCCAACAACTTACCACCACAGATGTGAGGCTCACTGGCCTGTAGTTCCCAGGCTTTTCCCTGCCGCGAGTTTTGAACAAAGGCACAACATTTGCCACTCTCCAATCTTGAGGCACTTCACCCGTGAGTATCGATGATTCAAATATCTCAGCAAGGGGACCAGCAATTTTCTCTCTTGCCTCCCACAACGTCCTGGGATATAGCTCATCAGGTCCCGCAGATTTACCTACATTGCTGCACTTTAAGACTTCCAGCACCTCCTTCTCTGAAATATATACACTCCTCAAGACATCAATATTTAATTCCCCAAGTTCCCTAACATCCATGCTTCTCGCAAAAGTAAGTACTGATGAGAAATATTCATTTAGGATCTCACCCATCTCTTGTGGGATTGCTGATGAATGCTTCTGGAGCTGCTTATTGCTGTTTGTTGCTGGAAATGGTTGATTCCGGATTTTGTGTCTCCTGATTTCTGCTTCAGCTTTGTGCTGTTGTTTCCTCCTTGAGATGTTTGCTGCTGGAATTGTTTGGGGCGCGAGTTCGTTGCTGCTGTTTGCTTCTGGAGCATGTTTCTGATGTTTCCCGCTGCGCAAATCGCTTCTGATTTCTGCTGAACATGGTTGCTGCTGGAGCTGTTTGCTGCTGTCTGATTCTGGAACTGTTTACTGCTGTTTGTTGCTGGAAATGGTTGATCCTGGAGCTTGTGTCTGCTATGCTGCTGGAGCTTTGTGCTGTTGTTTACTGCGGGGAATGTTTGCTGGTGGAACTGTTTGTGGTGCGAGTTCATTGTCGCTGTTTGCTGCTGGAGCATGTTTCTGATGTTTCCCGCTCGACCAATCGCTGCTGTTTTCTGCTGAACATGATTGCTGCTGCTTACTGCTGGAGCTCCTTGATGCTGAAGCTGTTTGTGCTGTAGTTGGTTTCTGCTGGAGTTGGTTGCTGCTGTTTGCTGCTGGAGTGACTGGTACGGAATCTTGCACTGCTGCTTTTTCTCCGTTAGTTTGATTGTGTTTGGAGCTGGAAAGATGAGACATGCGTGTGGATGAGAGTGTGGCATGGTAAATAGAAGCCTGAGGTCTTTGAGCTCGAAGGCCTCATTGCCAGAGAACTGCTTGCACGGGGAGAGAAACATGAGGACCACGCAGCGCATCAGGCATGTAGGCTTATGAGCCTCAGAGCAGGAGGAAGAAGCAAAGGATGGAGCCTGGGCTTCTTGCCCCAGCTTCTCTCAATGAAAGCTGTGTTTGCATTTACCAACTGCAAGTGTGAGTGGAAGGTCAATCTGCTGGGACGTTTTGCTATTGGATTCATAGCCTAAGCCTCCAAGACTGAAGAACACCCAGGTTCACCCACCAGCTGAGGGAGGAACAGCTTAACGTCCCCCCAGACCAACACCCAACGCCCTCCTCACCACCTGACCAGGGCACTTGCTCCTCGTTACCATTTTCCTCATTATCCCGATTTTCACTCCCTTCCCTCTAGTTCTCGAGATCCCAAGCCTGGGAAAAGGTCTGAGTGCATTCATCCGAACCATGCCTCGCACGAGCTTTTAGACCTCAATAAGATAACCTCTCAGTCTATTACGCTCCAAAGCCAAAAGTTATCCAATCTCTCCCTATAACAGTCCTTTGAGCCTCTTCTTGCTGCTTTGCTCTGAGGTTCTTCCGCCACTTAAGGAGTGGGTTTTCTTTGCAACAAGACATCCTCTAATACTGATATATACCGAAATAACAAACAATTGAGCTGTGTATAGCCGGTGGTGGGATCCAACGGTGCTACATACGCGGCAATAGCGGCTTCCCGAGCCCCAGCTGCTCTCATTATCTCGTGGCCTTTGCATTGATAACAAAACACCCTTGGAATGAAGAGCTACACGCTCTCCACCATGATGATAGAGGCATGTATCGACCCATTGGCCATTGTTGCGATCTCGAGAATGCTCGCGACGGCTATTTGCTTCCAGAAGACCTGGTTGGTGGTCCAACTCGCCCTGGAAAAGGCTAACGTTGGGTGGATGCATCTTAGAGATGACCCCTTTAATGGCCACCGCCCACACTTAATGTGATGCAATGTTCCACCCTTTGTTACCAATGGACTCCTGCTCCCCCACCGTCATCCTCTTGGTGAGCTCCGTTCCCGGGTGTTGTCAGTCCCACTCGGTTTGGGGAGGCCGTCATTCGCCATGTATACTCCAAAAGGCCGCAGGCATTAATCCGCCTGGCAAAGGAGGAATGACTAGCCGGGAGTTTTCAAATTACCCAATGATGGAATCACGTACCACATCTTTTGGAAACAGGATGATGTGCTGTGCCATGTCTGCAAGGAGGGGCAAGTACTGCCCGTTCTCCAAAGCAGCAGCTGCCACGGTGGCTGCTGGTGGGAAGTGGAAGGAGCGCCGACGTGGCTGCAACGTGAGGCAGAAGGCATAAAGATGTGATGCTACCCTCATACCCGGCACACCTGAGAACCCGACCACTGGCTAGGGTAATAAAACACAAGTCATCGCGATACAACATCAAATGCCGTGCCGTTGGACACCTTAGTGTGAGGTGCTAGGCCCGGAAATGCTCCTTGTCAACTCCCGGGGTCCGGCAGTGTTGAACCGCGCGGCCCCGGCGTCCTGACGCTTCCCTGTCGGTGGTCTCAGTTAAAAGGGTCGAGAAACCAGCCCAGTGGTGATTGCAGTATGGGGAGTGGGGAAGGCAACGGGAGAAAACGACAACACACCTGCTGTCATAACCCCCTAACCACGATGCCCCGGAGCCTGATGAGAGCGGGACACCCGAGGTCTCATTCCGCCGGGTGCAATTCTGCACCAGGGAGGTGTTCAGAAGCCCTATCCTGGTTCGAAATGCACCAATCCCCGACCAAATTGCATCACCTCGCATTTATCTAAATTAAACTCCATCTGCCATTCGTCAGCCCACTGGCCCAATTCATCAAATCCTGTTGCAATCCTAGATGACCTTCTTGACTGTCCACTATGCTAGCAATCTTGGTGTCATCTGCAAACTTATTATTTGTACCTCTAAATTCTCATCCAAATCACTTATATAAATGCCAAATAACAGTGGACTCAGAACCGATCCCTGATGCACATCGCTGGTCACAGGCCTCCAGTTTGATAAACAATCCTCTACAACCACGCTCTGTCTTCTTTCATCAAGTCAATTTTGTATCCATTTGGCTACCTCTCTCTGAATCCCTCAAGATTTCACTTCATGCAACAACCTACCAAGAGGTAACTTGTCAAAGGCCTTGCTAAACTCCATTTAGACATCATCAACAGCACTGCCCTCATCTACGTTCTTGGTTGCCCCTTCAAAAAGGTCAAATAAATTTCTGAAACATGAATTTCCACTCATAAAGGCATGCGGACTGTCCCTAATCAGCCCTTGCCTCTCTAAATGCCTGTACATCCCATCTCTCAGAATACCTTCTGGCAACTTACCCAGTACAGATGATCGACACACCAACCTCTAGTTATCAGGCTTTAACCTGCATCCTTCCTTTAACAAAGGTACAACATTTGCCTCCCTTTAATATTCAGGTACCTCACCTGTGGCTCTCAATGTTTCAAATATATTTCCACGGGGCCCACAATTTCCTCCCTCGCCTCCCAGAACGTCATGGGATACAGTACATCAGGTCTGGGGATTTATCTACCTTGATGCGCTTTAAGATTTCCAGCACCTACTTATCTGTAATATGTACACTCCTCAAAACCTCACAACTTATTTCCCCAAGTTCCCTGACATGCATGCCAATTCAACAGTAATTACTGATGACAGATATTCATTTATGATCTCACCCATCTCTGGTGGATCTGCACATCGATGACCTTGTTGATACTTAAGAGGCCCTATACTCCCACGGGTTACTATTTTGACATTTAGGCAGTACAATCTCTTTACATTCTCCTTTGCCTTGTCTGTCAAAGCAATCTTGCATCCCCCTTTTGCCCTCCTGGTTCCCCTCTAAACTTTACTCCTTAATGTTGTTTTTCATTGTTAAATGTAAATGTTGTTCACTGGGGTTATTGTAAATTTGCCATACCTGTTGTTTGTTTTACAATTTAACAACAGCTTCGTTCTCTTTAATAACTTCCAATCGGTCTGACAACTTTTCCTCCATAGGTTTAATCTATTTCCTCATATTTGTTCCAAATCGCGACAATGAATAATTTGAAACCAGCATTCCAGGCTTTCCTCTGCGATTCGGGATGTGCTCAGATTGAACATCCACGAGGTTCATAATTGTAGCCGTAAAGCAATGGTAAAACTAGTTCATCAATTGTGGGAATAGGAACCTATTAAGAATTATGCAAACGAGAGAGGAACATCACAGGGATGGATATGTAAAGTGAGACTGCAGTCTTTGACGTGTAGCTGGTAGATCTCGAACGGGGCAGCCTGTGTTGATGTTGGACCAGTGCAAACCAGTGTTCTGAGACAGCCAGAGGGGAGAACATTGTGAGATATGACATAGCAGCAGTAGCATACTGTACGTTAATATTACTGGGGTGCTCCTGATAGGTTGATAAGATTTATAAACATTACACATTAAGGCACAGGTATAACACCAAGCAAAGGGTTAAATTATTCTTAAAACAAGATCATGAGCCAGCAAGAGAACCGTTTACACATATATAAATGCAGTAAGAGATATCGACAATTAATTATTATTTAAAACATATATTCTTATCTGTGAAATGCATTGTATGAATCATTTTTTCACTTTCGCCAACGGTAAATTATCACAAAGTATAATGGTAAAGGCGAATAGTTCAGAGCCTAAACCCTGTGAACATTAGTGTTCATAAAACTCATCAGAAAGTTTCATATTGCAATTTCATAACTTGCTGTCTTCATTGTCCACACCCAGGATGGAAGCTTGCCCGGGCGCGGGTCCACATGGCTGTATAGTTTGACAATGATCCACGAGGATCATTCATTTTGACCCCGATAGTGAGCGTCTCGGGTGACCTGCAAATGGGGAAGTGACTGTCGTGTTCACATCCGTATTTAATGGACGAATAAGACCTCATTCTGCTGGATGGTAAACTGGAATTGGCTGAAGTGCATGTCAGAGATTATTGTTGATAAGTACATACTAAAGATGCTTGTTGTTAAGCTAATATAAGGCAACAATCATCGATAAGAAAACTATTTTTGATCTGTTTTGAATTGCAAACATCAGATCTATTCAGGGTCGTCCGGCTGTTCCATTTGAGAGCTGACTCGACCCTGTGATGATCACTTGGCAGCTGCTGGTTAAATGAAGTTAGGTCTTTGGTTCAGAAACACTAGCTTCGTGACTGTTCTATGGTCTATGATTTCCTGACTGTACTGGTCAACTCGGCTACCCCACCAATAGGCTATCAAGAGGATTTAAGCACTGAGTTGAATCAAAAACCTTCAGGAAAAGTTTATAAAATTCTGTGAACTGTCTCAAGGTGTTTAGTTTTTAAAATGTTATACGTTTTACATTTTTATTAACCTGTGACCTTTAATATACAACAGATTGTCATCGACTTTAGAAAATGTAAAGGAGAACATGCCCCTGTCTACATCAACGGGGACGAAGTAGAAAAGGTCGAGAGCTCCAGGTTTTTAGGTGCCCAGATGACCAACAACCTGTCCTGGTCCCTCCATGCCGACAACATAGTTTAAAAAGCCCACCAACGGCTCTACTTTCTCAGAAGACGAAGGAAATTTGGCATGTCAGCTACAGCTCTCGCCACCATTTACAGATGTACCATAGAAAACATTCTTTCTGGTTGTATCACAGCTTGGTATGGCCATTGCTCTGCCCAAGACCGCAAGGAACAACAATAGGTGGTGAATGTAGTCCAATCCATCACGCAAACAGTCTCCCATCAATTGACTCTGTCCACACTTCCCGTTGCCTTGGCAAGGTAGCCAGCATAATTAAGGAGCCCAAGCACCCCGGACATTCTCTCTTCCACCTTCTTCCGTCAGGAGAAAGATACAAAAATCTGAGGTCATGTACTAATCGACTCAAGGACAGCTTCTTCCCTGCTGCCGTCAGACTTTTGAATGGACTTACCTTCCATTTAGTTGATCTTTCTCGCCATCCTAGCCATGGCTGTAACCATACACGCTGCACTCTCTCACTTCCTTCTCTATGAGCGGTATGCTTTGTCATTATAGCGCAAGAAACAATACTTTTCAATGTATGATAATACATGTGACAATAATAAATCAAATCAACTCAAATCATCATAATTGTTCTGAAATACATTTATTGCGATTTTAGATGATTCAACGTTTTATACAGAGTGCACACCTTTTGTGGTAGTTGATTTAAGTTTCCCTTTGGGATTATGATAGTCTGCGATTTACCAGCTGAATTCCCTGAAGGCTGCAGTTGTTTGTTTCGGCTGTGACAACTAATTCAAGTGTTAATCAGATTGCACATTCCATTTGATCACGGTGAACTGTGCGACACGTTCGAGGGGCAGAGAGCGAGTTTAATTTGAGCAACAGTGATTCCAGACACCACCCCCTCCCCCCAACCCGCAGCACGTGCCCATTGAAGAAATGCGTTTTTCATTTCTGAATTCACCTTTTCTTTGTGGTCGTGTGTTTCCACAACCCATCAGTTTGCAGTGATCTAATTCTCTATGGAAATTCACGCAGTAAAATCGGGACCAGGAAACATAAGGGGCTTTGATTATTTTCCATATTCAGCAGACAGAACAAGAGGTTTGACAACTCGTGCTATTTTTTTGTATTGAAACAAACAGAGATGGGTAACTGAAATAAAGTGATACAGAGCAAGGCCACAACGACAAAAACCATAATGGTTATAGCTTTCTTGTGAGCCCAGAATCCATAATCAAAAACCCACTGATGTATGCCTCCATAACTCTGAAGGCTGAAGTTGATCGAGGGTGATGCTCCCTTTCAGACACTGATTCTGATAATTGATGTATCCCTGTGACAGCAAATTCGATGATCAATTCACGATTAATTGTCAGATTGGACAGTGTAACAGATGCAGGCTGTATGAGATTATCTATCATTTTACATTCGACCTGGTAACACTGCGTTAATTTTCTTTTGTTGCAATGAATTTCGAAGCAGCTTGATAGCCAATATACAGGTGAAGAAATCTGTGTTCCAATCGAGAAACGAAATTCTACGTCGCAAAATGAAATAATAATTATCAGGACATGTAAAACTTTCTAAGCACACAGAGTTGAATAAACTTTCAGGTTTTTGCTGCAGCGTGCATCATTGATAAGGCACATGAGTATGTTTTAGCAATTAATTGCGTTATTGAGCTTGATATTATTGCCTGGGGTCCATGTTCCTGTTTGTTTTGATATCGTGCCAGATAATGATGCACATTGCATTTTTACTTCAGTCCTTCTCATATAACTGTCGAGGGAGATCGGCCTCACTTGCTTGGTCATTCTGACTTATTCACTCAGTCGGTCAGTCGGCCTTGCTTGGTCAGTTAGCCTCACTCGCTTGGTCAGTCTTCATTTATCTTTTGGCCTGTCTGCCTTATTCAGTCGGTCGGAAAGACGGCCTCACTTGCTCGGTCAGTCAGTCGGCCTCGCTCACTTCGTATATTTATCGGTCCCAGCATTCAGCCTCACTCAATTGGTCGGTCATTGTGCCTCACTGGCTTGCTTGGTCATTTGTTTATTTCTTTATGGGTTACAAGTCACATTAACACTGCAATGAAGTTACTATGAAATTCCCCGAGTCCCCACAAGCCAGCGCCTGTTCGGGTCAATGCACCGAACTAGCACGTCTCTCAGAATGTGAGAGGAAACAGGAGCACTTAGAGAAAACCCACACAGACACGAGGAGAACGTGCAAACTCCACACAGACTGTGACCCAAGCCGGAATTCGATCCCGGGTCCCTGGCTCTGTGATGCAGCAGTGTTAAGCACTTTGCCACCGTGCCACCCAGTAAGCTTCACTCGGCCGGCTGGTCAGTCGGCCTCACTTCTCATTCAGTCTGCATTACCCGCTCAGTCATTCAGTCAAATATGACCTTCCCTTCATGAACCCATGCTGCGTCTTACCAATGGGACAATTTATATCCAGCTGTCTCGCTATTTCTTCCTTGGTGATAGATTCAAGCATTTTCGCTACTACAGACGTTATGCTAACCGGCCAATTGTTACATGGCTTTTGTCGACCTTCTTCTTTAAACAGTGGCGTCACATTTGCTGTTTTCCAATCTGCCGGAACAGCCCCAGAGTCCAGCGAATTTTGGTAAATTACCATAAGTGCATTTGCTATTTCTCCCGCCATTTCCTTTATTACCCTGGTATGCTTTCCATCAGGACCAGAAGGCTTGTCTCCCTTTGGCTCCATTAACTTGTTAAACATTACCTCTTTCCTGATAATGAAAGTTTCTCGGTCCTCACTTGCCAGAGGCGTCCTTTCATCAATTTTCGGCATGTTATTTGTTTCTCCCACTGTGAAGACCGACACAAATACCTGTCCAATGCCACAGCCATTTTCTCATTCCCAGTTATTACACCCCCCTTCTCATCCTCTGAAGAACCAATGTTTACTTTAGCTACGTTTTTCCGTTTTATACATTTGTGAAAACGTTTGCGATTTTTTTTATATTCTGAGCTAGTTTACTCTCATAATCCATCTTACTTTTCTTTATAGCTTTTTCCTTCGCTTTCTGTTAACCGTTAAAGATTTCCCAATCCTTTAATTTCCCAATACTCTTTGCCACTTTGAATGCATTTTCTTTCAATTTGATACCTTCCCTCATTTCCTTCGATGCCCATGGCCGATTATCTCTTTTTTTACAGTCCTTCCTTATCACAGGTATATAAGTTTACTGAGCACTATGAAAGATTGCTTTGAAAGTCCTCCGCTGTTCCTCAATTCTCCAACCATACAGTTTTGCTGCCAGTGTACCTCAGCCAACGCCCACCTCATTCATTTGTAGTCACCTTTGTTTAAGCGCAAGACACTGGCCTTGGATTTTACCTTCTCACGCTCCATCTGTATTTTAAATTCAACCATACGTGATCGCTCTTTCCGAGAGGATCTCTCACTGCAAGATCATTAATTATTCCTCTCTCATTCCACAGGACCAGATCAAGGACAGCTTGCTCCTTCGTAAGTTAAATTACATACTGTCCAAGGAAGCTATCGCGGATTCATTCTCTGAACTTGTCCTCAAGGCTGCCTTGGCCAACTTGGTTTGACCAATTGACATGTAGATTAAAATCCCCCATGATAATTGCTGTACCATATTTACATACATAAGTTATTTCTTTGTTTATTTCTCGCCCCACCATGATGTCGTTATTTGGTGGCCTATAGACGATGCTTATCAGTAACTTTTCCTACTTACTATTTCTAATTTCCACCCAAATGGATTCAACCTTTTTCCCATAGAACCTATATCATCTCTCACCACCGCCCTGATGTCATCCTTATATATCAGAGCTACACCACCTCCGTTACCTTCTTGTCGGTCCCTCCAAACAGTCTGATACCCCTGGACATTTAACACCCAATCTTGACCATCCTGCAACCATGTCTCTGAAATGGCCACAAAATCACACTCGTTCACAATGATTTGTGCTGTCAACTCATTTACCTTGTTTCGAATGCCACGAGCATTAAGATAAAGTGCCCTTATGCTGGCTTTTGTACCTTCTTCTCGGAATCTAACACTTCCTGAGTTCTCCTTCCTTTTAGCTTTTTTCCTGATTTTTGGTGTAGTTGGCCTCAATTGCTCGGTCAGTCAGTTGGCCTTGCTCAACTTGTGGCTTGTGCTGCTGTACTGCACCTGCCTGTGCCAACCCAGTTACCTCACACCCTCAGTAGCCCCCCTTCCACCCCCTCCCCTCCCCCGCTCCCCCCCCCCCAAACGCCCCGCCAACCATGAACCACTATTCCTGATTGGAGGATATGTATCCAATCTGCGTAAGTGATGAAGCTGATGAACATGCTGACTGGCCAATGAAGTGGGAGAAACACTGGGAGACTGGTGAGTGGTTGTGACGATGGGCAATTTGGCTGACCAATGGAAGAGGAGAAATGGTGAATGGTCCATTTCTGTCCAGTCAGTGTTAAGAACCGCAATGATGGATAGGCGAAGTGATCAGTTGCAGAGCACAGTTGACGGCGATGTTTCATCTGTCCAATTAGTATGAGGATGGTTGGTGTCATACAGTTTGAATGTCCAAAAGGAAAATAGAGAGGCCATGTGGGTGGGATTTCCTCTCAGCGTTAAATGAATTGGAGAATTTTAGTGAAAGGATATTTCAACACCTTTTTCATCTGCTGTCTGAACTGAGTCTGTGTCACAGCATAAATTGCAGTGTTTGTGCAGCAACTTAGGAGCTGCAACATGAAGCCGAATTCCATAAAGCAATGACGAAAATATTTAGTATCATACCCCAACCACGATAGCCGTTCAGAAGTCGTATAAACCATGGTCATTGACCATAACAGCATGAAATTGGCTGATATTGAAAGCAGTAAAATGATGGATCTCCTTCGACTCGCCATCTCGGGGTCTCTGGGATTCTCCCCACTGCTATGAGCTCGGAGTCTCCTGCGGGCTCTGCTGCTCACTAAAATATGTCTGACGGTGAACACATTGAGCAGCAAAATCTGGACAAATGGAACACATGGGTTCAGAATGTAGTGGAGCAACACGATTACTACCCAGACCAGGGACTCCTCAACATATCGTGGAGAATCACAAAACCATGGTATGTTCATTAGCCAATAATTACTGGATAACATAAAATACCAGAAAATGTTCTTTGAACAGCTGAGCACACTCACTGTTCCCAGAACCACAGTTGCCGTTTTCTCACTGCAATATTTTCTTTTTAGCTTTGGACAGCAAATGGCCACAAATCGATCAAAGGTGAAAGTGACGGTGAACCAGACAGAACAGTCAGTGGCTGCAAAAAGCAGGACGGCGTGGATATTACACGCGGGTATCGAGCTCAGGAATAGAAAATGTTCCGCATAAACAATGGGAATGTGTCTCAATATCAGGTCCAGAAAAACGACCATTAGATCCCCCAAAGACATGGCCACCAGGTATCGAGTGACGCATTTGGACAGACCACAGTTCCGGCTCTTCAGCGTCACAATTGTGAGCAAGTTCACTAGAAGGCAAAGAAATAAAAAGTAAAATCATGCAACAGGCTGGAGAAGAAATAATATATTTCATTGAGTTGGTGTTGACAAAGACGCACAAATACGCACACACACACACCCTCTTCGAGAGACACAGGAACGCAAACCCACACAAAAACTCTCCTTGAGACTCAGAAACAAACATTTTGATGCAAACTCTCCCAGCGGCGTAAGAACACGCCCCCCTTCCCCCGCCCACACACACATACAATTATTCGTAGATGCACAGGAACACACACAAAACCCAAACTCTCCTGGAGACACAAAAACACACACACACACACGCAACCTCTCCTGGGGAGACAGGAACACATGTACACGCACAAACAGACAAGCACTCCTGTGAAAATAGGAACATAAACACACATGCACAAGTTCTCCGAGGGGCAGAGGAACACAATTCCAAACACAAAAACGCTCCAAGAGGCACAAGAATGCACAGTCTCCTGCAGACAGAGAAAAATAAACACAAAGACACAAACTTTCCGAGAGACACCGGAATGTAAACCCACACACAATATCTCCTCGACCCACAGGAACGGAAACCCACACACAAACTCTCTGAAAGACACAAGAATACACACCCCCACACAATCTCTCCGAGAGACACAGGACACAAACACACACAATCAAACTCTCCGAGAGACAGAGGAACACAGACACATGCACAACATTCATGGAGACACAGGGTGACAAACACAGATCCAAAACCTCCGAGAGGGAGAGGAACACAAACCCACACATACAAACTCTCCTCGAGACATTAGAAGACAAGCACACATGGGAGGCGAAGGACCAGTGGTATCATCACTCGATTATTAAGCCCCAAACCCAGACATTGTTCTGGGGACCAGGGTTCGAATCCCGCCACGGCAGATGGTGGAATTTGAGTTCAGTAAAATAATCTGTAGTAATGAGTCTACTAATGATCATGAAAGCATTGTCGATTGTCAGAAAAGTCCAACTGGTTCACTAATGTCCTTTTGTGCCGTCCTTACCTGGTCTCGCCTACATGTGACACCAGAGTCACAGTAATGTGTTTGACTCTCAACTGCCTGTGAAACTGCCGAGCAAGCCACTCATTTGTAACAATCGCGACAAAATCTCCACAAAGAAATGAAACTGGACGGAGAACCTGGCATCGACCGAGGCACTGGAAAAGACAACGGCAAATCAAACAGCCCTGTTGACCCTGGAACGTCGTCCTTACTAACATCTGGGGCTTGTGCCAAATTTGGGAGAGGTGTCACACAGACTAATCAAGCAACATCCTGACGTAGTCATTCTCACTTCAGACACCACCGCTACCATCCCTCGATTTGTCCTGTACCATCGGCAGGACAGACCGAGCAGATGTGGCGGCACAGTGGTACACAGTTGGGAGGGATTTGATCTGGGAGTCCTTAACATCGATTCTGGATCCCATCAATTCTCATGTCTTCAGTTAAACATAGGCAATGAAAAGTCTTACTGGTCTCCATTTACCGCCCTCATTTGGCTGATGGATCAGTATTCCACCATATTCAACAACACTTGGAGGTCGCACTGAAGATAGCAAGGACACAAAATGTACTCTGGGTGGGGGATTGCAATGCCCACCACCAAGAGTGGCAGCAGCACGAGTGATCGAGCTGGTCAGGTCCGAAAGTATATAACTGCTAGACTGGGTCTGTAGCAGATGGTGAAGGAACTAACAAGAGGAAATAACATTCTTGACCTCATACTTTCCAATCTGCCGGCTGCAGATGCATCTGTTCATGATGGAATCGTTAAGAGTGACAACTACACAGTCCTTGTCGAGACGAAGTCCCGCCTTCACATTGAGAATAACCTCCACTGTTTTGTGTGGCGCTATGCGTGCTGAATGGGATAGACTTTGAACAGATATAGCAAATCAAGACTGGGCATCAAGAATGCTCTGTGGCCATCAGCAGCAGTGGAATTGTACTCCACAATCTGCAACCTCATGGCCCGGCATATCCGCCATTTGGACTGCGATCCAATTTGCCAGCAATCCAGATCGGTACATGCGCAGTGGCCTGCTCAGCGCTGTGTTGGAGGCTTCTGGGATGGGAATAAGCCCCACCCACGGATTTGTGCTGACATGCACGCTGGTGAACTTTGCAGAGTACAGAGTGTGAGACCTCCTTTTGGAAACTCCTGCTGAAAGAAACAACGCAATTTAATCCATTTTAATTTTAATCCAAATTCTACACTTCAATTTTTTTTAGGAGAATCGCCCCCACTCACTTATAATCACAGATATTCATGCAGGCATTCATACACAGAGAAACATAAACAAAAATACAACCATGTAACGACACACAGGCATAAACAATATTTCCTGAAGCAAATACACAAATACGCACACAGACTAACACAAACACACACACACAAACGTTTGCACACAGACTCACACAAACACACACACAAAAGCACAGACTCACAGACACAAAAGCAGACACATGCAGGACTAATCCCACCCACCCACATATTCACGCACACACGGAGACTAACAAACTTGCACCCACCGACATTCACACACATACACTGAAAGCAAACCGTCACACAAAGACATACAAACAGCCACAGCCACACGCAGCCACACACCCGCACGTAGAACCAGACCCACGCACACATGCTGACAGGCACAAACATACATGCACACACACACAATGCTATAATATCCAAGTCAGAAACTCCAAACTGTTTTATGAGGTCCTCCTGGATCATAAATAATACAATGTGAATTTGGCTAGGGCAAGCATGAGATGTTAGATGTTTCACTTCATGTATGACTCAACTGACCCACGAGGAGCTTTGACCAAACAAATTTTATTTCAAGTACTATTAACGTGTCACAGTAACTTGTACCAATTACAAATAAGAGATAAACGCCCATGATAACGTAGACACATTAACAACGAGATGAAATGTTCCAAACAAACAAACCTCCATATCAACATATCCCAGTCAAAGGTTTAACAGCTGAAAAAAAAAGACTGTCCACGTGATGCTGGAACTTCGTCCTTTGTTTGGAGAATTGAAAGCCTGACTTTGCAGCCTTTTAACTCCAACAGCGCTCGAGATAGAGGCAATGCCATTGCTGGACACTTTTCTGTTCTCAGCAAAGCACCTCAAGAGACAGAGACACTTTAGTTGCTCGCAAGCAAACCACCAACAGTCGAAGTTTCAGTCCAAGACGGCAAAAAGACCAGTTTTCAGCATGCCAGAATAATTTACGTTACTATGGAGGGAAGCACAGAAACAGAATTGTTCAGTCTGATGTCCAAGCACCTTCTAAACCAAAAGTGCATCCAGCAGCCCAAAACTCAAAGTTAAACAACTCCTGTTAACTGAACTGTCAATCATTCTTTCTCCAACAATTCAGGGTCATAAGAATCCCAGGAAGAGCATGAGTTCCAAGGTAAAAATAAACAAAACCCCATTTAAACCATAAGGGACTTTGAAGCAGAGAGATCTGAGTCCGCTTATAACTTCAGAAACATGATTAACAATACAGTTCTCAAAGGCAAACCAGCGTGACACCTCCCGCTTCAGAAATAAATGGACTATCAACATTCAAAGATGGTTTCATTTTTAAAACCTTTCTGTTTCACACTGCTACTATTCTGCAACAAACATATATGCCTGATACAAAATCAAAACATGCTGAGATCACACTACTACACTCATTTCTGTCATTGTTTTCCACTTCAACACTTTTTAAAATCACATATTTGATGAACCGATTGATCGACAAGACTCCTTCAGTTCTTAATCCTACATTGAATCTCAATCCAAATGCACTTTGGCTGCTGTGATAATAAATTAGCTTTGGCAATATTCTCCAAGAACTTGGCAGGATCAGAAGGACAAAAATATCTGGGTCATTCGGAAAGGTAATTTTATCTGTGTCAACTTTCTTATTCATTGGCCAGAACTCATCTGGTTCGCAATTCGAACACTTAGTTTGGCCTTGATCTTGCGCCATCAGTTTCTGCATATTCCTTGGCAAAGGCGCAAAACAATTTGTCTTCATTGCTGTCAGATCCCATTTTGACTGTGCTTTCAAAGATCAATACTGTGAAAACCAGTTAAATTTACTTGAACACTAACTGTATACAGTCCTGTTTCACTGGGTAGCCACATCTCTGCTCACTGCTCACAGAATCATTATGCCAGCAGTTCATTTAAATGATGGCACAATCTTGGAAAACAGTCTTACTTCACGTTGTTGTACCTTGTTCGGTTCACATTAGCCCGATGCTTCCACTCCTCAACATCCTTTTTGAGATTACACATGACTGTTAATTCATCTACATTTCCCTTTGTATAGATTATGAGCCGCTTTTTTAATAGTCCTGCAATTTACATTCAGACAATTTGAACAAATCAGCAACGGTCAGATTGGCTTGTATGTCTCCACACCTGCTCAATATCTTTGTTCACATCATTGTTCTCCTTCTCCACCTCCACTAATTTCATGTGATTGATCGAGACTTTCGGCTGCTGAATCCTGGACAAAGTAAACATCAGCTTTTCCTTCTGAGCCTGTGCCAAATTTGTAAGGTAATCGCGAGTCCCATGCGCGCTGTGGGCGGGGCTTAGCGCACCCGAATCGATCGGAGTTCTGAATCACGCATGCGCAGTTAGAAAATAAATTGAAAAAGCGCGCCATGTCAGATCGCTCCCCAGCCGTAAACAGCAAAGAAAGCGACCCGGGAGCGAAAACCGGGCGTAATGGCCCCAACAGACATCACGGTCCCCCTTATCCACCCACCCACCCGCTACCATGACAGACCGTGACCCCATGCCCCCTTCCCCCCCCCCCCACAGATTGACCGCAGAGTGGCAGCCGTGCCTCCCCTGCCCTCCCCATTCCCCCCACTAGAGATCCATTTGGCCTCCCCCCTACCGCCCGCCAGAGATACATCTTATCCGCCCCCTCCTGCCCACCTCCCCCGCCCAAGTGATTGATCTGCCCTCAATTCCCTCCCCCCCGCCCCTCCAGGGAATGGCCTGGGCTCAACCCTCCCCACCCCCAAGAGAATGATCTAGTCTCACTCCCCTCCCTCCCCCCACCCAGCGATACATCTGACCCGCCTCCTCCTCCCTCACCCACTCATCCCTCACCCACTCCTCCCCAGACAATGATCTGGCTTCACTCCCCTCCCCCCTGCCCGCGCAGAGGTACACCTGACCCGCCTCCTCCACCATCCTCCACCATCCACCCCCTCCCCTCACCAGCTGCCTGCCTCCCTCCCCCTACCCCCCACCCCCCCCCCCCACCTCCCCAACCCGCCCCCAGCCAGACAACGACCTGAGTCTTAGAGCCGTTGGAAGCTCTGAACTCACCTCCTCAGCAGCTGGAGCGCCAGCATTAGACTTTTATTCAGCATGTCTATTTCAGCGTGATTCCGCATTGGCGAACGCTGGGTAAAGGGCAAGATGCTGTTAAAGCTGGGTGGGCAGTTCATTAGTTCAATTGAAATGCATGCAAGTGCATTTAAATCGCCATTGCGCCCGTTTCGGGCATGAATCGGATGGCGGCCATTATCTAAAAATACAGTTAACATAGCACAATAACTTTTACCAATTGAACACAAAAAAAAACAACCGTGATACTGTATAAACCTTAACAAGTATATGGAATGATCCAACCAAACAAACCACGTCATAAACATACCCCTACCACAGGTTTAACACTGAAAATAAGACGACACACGTGAGGCTGGAACTTCGTCCTTTCGTTGGAGAATTGAAACTCTGACTTCTCAGCCTTGCAGCCTCCAGGAGCCCTCGACACAGGGACAATGCCACTGCTGGCCTATAATTGTTCCTAGCAAGTGACTTGAAGAGTCCGAGACAGTCTAATTACATATTGGCAAACCAATAACAGCAGAGCTTTTCAGTCCAGGAAGGCAAGAAGACCGATGTCCAGCCTGCCAGCAGTTTAACATACAACACGATGGAGAGAAACGCAGAAATAACTGACTTTCAGTCTGATGTCAAAACACCTCTGAACCAAAACTGCAGCCAGCAGCCCAAAACTCAAAGTGGAAGAACTCATGTCACCTGACCTATAAATCATTCTTTCTCCAACAATTCAGGGTCATAGAAATTGCGGGAAGTGCATGACGCCCAAAGTTTAACAAAATTGAACAAATCTCCATTTCTTTCCATTGAAGCAGAAATAAAAGCACACACCGAGAGTCATACACATACAGGCAGTCACACGCTCATACGTACACACACTCATATACTCACTCACACACAAACATGCATACACAGGCCGCACGCACACACACACGCACACCCAGGCACATACACTCTCACGTGCCCACATACATACCAATGCGCACGCGCGCGCGCACGCACACACAAAGACACACATAATTGAACACATTTGCTGATGGAAGCGAATGTGCTAGGGGCGTGGATGGGGAAGAGTTTATGTGGGACATCCTGGAGGCCTTCTTGAAAGAGTATAATCATAGTCCAACTAGAGAAGGGGTCGTACGTGAATTGTTTTTGGGGAATGAGGCCAGCCAGATGGTCAATGATTCAGTCGAGGAGTAGTTCAGGAACAGTGACCACAATTCAGTAAACTTTAACGTAATGATGGAGAAAGCTGAGTGTTGAACTCAGGTGAAGGTGTGAAATGGGGAAAGGCTGAATTCAACAATATTAGGTAGGGACTTAAAAATGAAGATTCGAGGCAGGTGTTTGATGGCAAATAAACATCTGGCATGTGGGAAGCTTCCAAGTGTAATCTGATAGGAACTCAGTACCGGCATCTTTCTCGAAGTATGAAGGATAATTAGGGCAAGTTTCGGTAACCTTGAATATCAAGAGATATTTTGAGCCTCGTCAACGAGAAAAAGGAAGCATTCGTCAAGGCTGGTAGGTTGGGAACACACGAAGCAAGTGTGGAATCCAAGGAAAGGAGGAAGAAACTAAAGCAGGGAGTCAGGAGGGCTAAAAGGGGTAACAAAAAGGAATTGGCCTGCAGGATTATGGAAAATCCTAAGGCCTTTTACATATCTATATAGACATAAGCATTGTTAGCGAGAGGGTTGGCCCTCTTAAAGCCAAAGGAGGAAATTTATGCGTGGAGTCTGAGGAAATGGGTGACATTTCAAACTAGTATATTACATCAGTTCACTAAGCAGATGTTAAACAGCATTCAAATAAATTTAAATATATTAACCTGCCTCTCGCCCATTTCTGGCGATAGGTGAACTGCGCAGGAAATCTGGCGCTCGTAAAATGCCATTGGTTTTCGCGACTGTCGCGAAGCGCTTTATGCCCTTCTTTCCCACTGCATTGCACCAGAAAACGGGCGCAACGCGACGGTAAAATCGCCGCAAACTGTTCTCACACATGGAACTTGGAAAACCGTCGATGCATTCCCTCTAAGGCATGGACATCCTTCCTAAAATAAAGACAACAAAACTGCACACGACTCCTGGTGTTGCCTCATTAATGCCCTGTATAATTGCAGCATAGCATCCCGATCCCTATACTCAAATCCTCTCGCTGATAAGCTGCCACGATGTGAAAGGCTGTCATCATCAGTCCAACTCTTTTTGTTTGAATTATAAATGAAATGAGATCAGGAGCTGAACGGCTCTGGAAAGCAAAGTGATCAATGATCTGCATTAGTTATTTATTTAATTAGTTCTCGCCCCACCATGATGTTATTATTTGGTGGCCTATGTGGCAGAAAGGCCATGGCAGGTGAGGAACTAGAAACTATCATTACCAAGAAAGAGGTAATGTTGGGCAAGCTAATGGGGCTAAAGGTAGACCAGTCTCCTGGTCCTGATGAAATGCACCCGGGATACTAAAAGGGATGGCGGGGGAAGTAGAAAATGCACTGGTGGTAATTTACCAAAATTCACTGGACACTAGGATGGTTCCCGCAGATTGGAAAACAGCAAAGTGACGCCACTGTTTAAAAAGGGAGGTAGACAAAAGGCCGTAGCTATAGGCTGATTAGCTTAACTTCTGCAGTAGAGAAAATGCTTGAATCTATCATCAAGGAAGAAATAGCGTGACATTTGAATATAAATTGTCCCAGTGGTAAGAATGGGCATGGGTTCATGAGGGGCAGGTCATGTTTGACGATATTGGCGCAATTCTTTGAGAACATTACATGCGCAGTGGACAATGGGGAACCTGTGGATGTGGTGTATCTGGATTTCCAGAAGGCATTTGAAATGGTGCCGCACCAAAGACTGCTGCATCAGATAAAGGTGCATGGTGTTACGGATGATATATCAGCATAAGTAGAGGATTGGTTCACTCGCAGAAAGCAAAGAGTGGGGGTAAATTTTGGTGTTTTTCTGGTAGGCGATCAGTGCCTAGTGGTGTGCCTCAGAGATCAGTGTTGGGACCACAATAGTTTAGGATTTACAAAGATGATTTGGAGTTGGGGATCAAGTGAAGTGATGACACTATGATGTGTGGCAGAGCAAAGTATGCAGAGGACGGTGAAAATCTGCAAAGGGGTATAGATAGTCTAAATGAGGGGGCGAGGGACTGGTAGATGGAGTCCAATGTTGGTAAATGTGAGGTCATCCATTTTGGTAGGAATAACAGCAAAATGGACTATTATTCAAATGGTAAATAATTGCAGTATGCTGCTGTGCAGAGGGACCTGAGTGTCCTTGTACAAGAAACTCAAGGAGTTGGCTTGCAGATGCAGCAGGTAATTAAAAGGCAAATGGAATTCTGTCCTTCATTGGCAGAGGAATGGAGTTTAAAAACAGCGAGGTTATGTTGCAGCTTTTGAAGATGCTGGTGAGGCCAGACCTGGAGTACTGTGTACAGTTTTGGTCTTATTACTTGAGAAAGGATATACTGGCACTGGAGGGGGTACAGAGGAGATTCACTAGGTTTATTCGTGGGTTGAGAGGGGAGGCTGAGTAGACCTGGGCTATATTCATTGGAATTCAGAAGAATGAGGCGAGATCTTTTAGAAACAGATAGGATTATGAAGGGAATAGGTAAGACAGAAGCAGGAAAGTTGATTCCACTGGCGAGGGAAACTAGAATTAGGGGGCATGTCCTCAAATAAGGGGGAGCAGATTTCGAACTGAGTTGAGGACGAACTTCTTCACACAAACTGTTGTGAATCTGTGGAATTCCCTGCCCAGTGAAGCAGTTGAGGCTACCTCATGGAATGTTTTAAGGCAAGGATAGATACATTTTTGAAGAGTAAAGGAATTAAGGATTATGGTGAGCGTGCGGGTAAGTGTAGCTGAGTTCACAAAAAGATCAGCCATGATCTTACTGAATGGCGGAGCAGGCTCGAGGGATGAGACTCCTACTCCGAGTTCTTATGTTCTTATGTTATGAATTCTCCAGTTTCTAACTGTAAGGGCACTACATTCGTTTTGGTCAATCTTTTTTGTCATGACATATCTACAGGAAGTTTTACAGTCAGTTTTTTTATGTTCCCTGCAGGCTTGCTTTCATTCTACATTTTTCGCTTCTTAATGAAACCCTTGATTCTCCTTTGCTGAATTTTAAACAGCTTGCAAACCTCAGGCCTATTGCTTTTCTTGCCAATTTGCATGCACCTTCCTTAAATCTGATGTTTCCCAGTCAGTCATGGAGACTTCATGCCTCATATCATCATATTTATCGTCACTGAGATTCAGGACCATGGTCTCAGAATCAAATACATCATGATGCACCTTGACAAGGAATTCTGCCATATTATGTTCACTCGTCCCTGGGATTGTCTCACAACTAGATTGTCAACGAAACGTTTCTCATTACACAACACCCAGCCATGATTGTATTAAATGGGGGAGCAGGCTCGAGGCGCTGAAAGACCTATCCCTGTCACTTGTTCCTGTGATTCTTATGATTAGTTTTTTCGTTCCAAATTGTGTTATTTATTTATTTCAATTCCCATCAGCTGTTGTGGTAGGATTCAGGCGTCTGTCTCCTGTGAAAATACATTTTCTCTGGATGACACATTTGCGGGATGCAAGAGAGAATTGAAAGACAGAAGCGTATAATGGAAATGTGGTGCAGTGGGATTGTCAATGGACGAATTATCCAGTGACTCAGGGCAATGCTGTGGGACCCGGGTTCGAATCGCAACATATCAGATTTGTTTCACCGTTGCGTTCCGTCCAGCGCGGCGTAACAGGGCAAGTAGGAATGGGCAACTCATAGTTGCCTCGCCAGTGATACCCGTGAATGAATGAAAGAAAGGTTGGCCACAATGCCACAGTGATTGGGAACCCTAGGGTGGGCATGACAAACCATCATCCTCCACACTATTTACAGAGCTTCCCCTCTCTACGATCTGTGCTCCGTTTCCTGGTCATGTTACACAGCCGGACGCACTGTAAATGCATTCACTTTACCTTGCGAGGTTCAGCCAGCAGATCCTGTGTCCTCCCTGAGTGTATGCAGCAGCTCACAACACAACCTCCAAAAACCTATCCACAACACCTCCACTAACTTTCCAATCACAAGAGTCAGTCAATAGCCCCTCAGCTGCAAGTTCGATTCATGGGATATTTAAATTTCAGTACAGTTTATTTATTAGTCACAAGTAAGGCTGATATCAACACTGCAATGAAGTTACTGAGAAATTTCTGGCGGCTGTTCGGGCCAATGCACCTAATCAGCACCTCCTTCAGGAAACCGGAGCACCGGAGGAAACCCACGCAGGCACGGGGAGAACGTGCAATCTCCACACAGACAGTGGCCGCAGCCGGGAATCGAACCCGAGTCCTGGCGCTGAGAAGCAGCAGTGCTATCCACTGTGCTACCGTGCCAGGTTCATCGTGTTGTGGAACACATGTTAAGGTGAGAGTGACTAACACATGCGTTCAATGGACAGACCACGTTCAGGTTTCGCAGACATGTGCCAGAGCTGCTAAAACCCGCTGTCCAACATGATGCTCCACACGGGAGACAACAGGAACAAAAGCCAAAGGATTTCCTTTTTCCAGAACTCTGTCACATTGACACCAATGATTCTACAGAGCACAAAATACAAACCCGAGACACAGAGGGACATACATTGACTTTAATCAGGGAATTTCAAACATACTTAAACGGAACTCCCCGAGAGAACTGGAAAAAGTGGTTGCAACACACTAGAGGACACATTCAAGCATAAGAATGGGAATATTAAATTCGAGTACTGTTAGATTGATTGAACTGGCTTGTTGATGTCACATTTGGAGCTTGCCTTTCATTCCCAGCCCAAGCTGGATACAGCCCTGACACGGTATCTTCCCAGCATGGGGAGATGTGCTGTACACAACGGAGCAGTAAGATGTCTGACAACACCAGGGTAAAGGCCAACAGGTTCATTTGGTCGCAAATACCAAATGCCACTAGCTTTCGGAGCGTGCTGCTCCTTCGTCAGGTGGACCTGTCAGCAGTACGCTCCGAAAGCTCGTTGGACGTTAACCTGAAGTTGTTAGACGTCTTACTGTGTTTACCCCAGTCCAACGCCGGCATCTCCACATCATGACAATGGAGCAGACCAGTAGTGTGGTTGCTCTATATGTGGATCTAGATTTCCACATCATGGGTACAAGAGGGGATGTAGCAGAGAACATTGCTGTCAGGGAGAGATATGGTTTGGGACTGGGGAAGGGAAGATTGTGTGAAGTGGGTATTTTCAGGTACTGTATGAATGTGAACAAACAGAGACATTTTGTGAAATGGATAGAGAATGGGGGAATCAGATGATGAAACATGGAGAGATTTGATCAGGTGAGTGAGTAACCTGAGGCTTTTCCAGAGCAGCTGGTGACAGAAGTCAGTGAGCACACGAATGATGGGTAAATGGGATTTGGTGAGAGTTGGGACATGGACAACAGATGTGCTTGGATTCAGCAACTTTGTAACTGGGAGGCTGGTCATCAGAGAATTGGAATAGTTGTGTCTGGAATTCACAATGACAGCTGGGGGAGCCAGAGTATAATATTCTGGAGGTTACAGTAACAGGATTAATGATGGAGAGGATAGGGGGTCAGATATAAGTTCAGGGTGAAATAGTTATCAAAGGTTGCCATAAGTCTGAACGAGCCTGAGGTACAGGGTTGGTGTCACTAAATAGGGAAAAGAGATTGGGAGAGCGATTGAAGTCAATGTCCATGTTCGCATAACTCAAATAACAAAGACAGTAATACATTGAAAGATAGTTTACAAATATAATCGCTGATATAGAGGCTTACCAGATACCACAATGGGAGAAATTTAGATAGTCTGAGCCATCAAATACACTGAAACAGTTTTTACTGTTGTGTCGTGTTCATGAAATGATATAGAAACAGAACAGCAACGGTAACAACAGCAGCATTTCAGAACAAATGACAAGATGAGGAATAAAGTTAAATAGGGTTTACAGAAGTAAGTACTGGACTTGACACTTACCAGGGACACCAATCATAGCCAGAATGGGATAGTAAAATCCTTGAACAAAGTAGAGTACATATTGAATCCGGGATGACAATGGTAGCCTATGAAATCCATCACTTGTCATGAAATAAAGACCCTCGGTGAAAGTGTCACTAATATATAAATAAAAAGGCGGTGGGGGTGGTGCGGGTGGAATGTTCCGATGCACCGTTCCCAGATTGTGATCCATTGTCAAAACGTTCCAGTCCATTGTTCTCAGATTCTGATCTCTGCTCCCACTGTCTCTGCAACTGATGATCTCGGTCAGTGTCCGAGTTGTCGCTCCCGCTGACTCTATGGCAGAACACACTGAACGGAATACAATATTAATAGAAGAAGGAAAACCTCCAGTGACACAGCCCGGATCCATGGAGACTGACGTTAATCACAGTCAGTCTCCATGGATTTACAAACAGCTTCAGTTAACCCCGTTCAATCCAGCACGTTTCATGTCACAAAATACAACAGTAACCCGGTCTGCATGGGATGGCAAGGGTCAGGGTGAGATGGAAAGACGGAAACAGCAGAGGGTCCGACCATAATCTTTCAAACTTCATTGGATATTAGAGTGGGCCGTGAGTTATCTTGGTTGTGGGTTTTCGATGAGGCTATCATTTGTCAGGATTGATAGAGAATGCTGAAATCTACGTGGTTTTTAACACATCCAGTCCAGCACCCAACCTTATTTTAAATAAAGCAGAATCAAAAACAAAAAGGAATATTGCCTGTGAAGAATGAAAAAAGGCCATGGTGAGAACTTGGGCACAAGGAATTTTCAACACTAAGCAGAAGTAACCAGCCATTTATTTTTCTGTATCCACTCAGTAATGATCGGTTCTGCAGCATTCCATATTGCTTTAGGGGTAAAGCCATTTATCCGACCCTCAAAGGCACTTACTGAATTTTTTGGGAACAAGGAATATCCATAGCTACCTATTGGTTGGAAAGGTTAATGTTTCCTTGGATATGTAATTCCATATATTTCTCATTCCTATCGGCTTTCGCCTGGAAGAGATCGACGTGCCCTGATGAGAATACACAATTCCGTTGGTATACTGATGCCCCCGTTTGCATATGAAAGAATGGTAATTGACATTGAAGCTGTTAAGTTGGTTTTGAAACAGGTTGCCAATGTTACTGCTGCAGCTCTCATTGTGATGGGATGGCTGCAATGCGCACTGTTGTCCTACAGAATTTGATGGCACTAGTCTTCATTTTAGCAGCTAATGTGTGCTTTGATTGGATCAAAGTGTTGCACACACATACCTGACACTTCAGAGAGGAGAATCAATTTGGTCACACACATTCGAAATTACGTCGAAAAACTTAACCAACCAACTTCATTTTCCTTGCGGGACTGGGCAACTGGCTGGATGGGTTCTTTGGGATCAAACATAAAGCAAGAGCCAGCGTTTTTCTTCATTATTATCTTAATGTTCATTGTGATTATACAAATTATTAAATGCTGCTGTTAATTAGCAGCAAAATCCGTAGGGGGTGCAGCAGCAATGGTGTCAATCCAGGTGGACAAGTAAATGTCGTTATTACCAAGCGCTCCTCCAGCATATCAGAATATGGGACCCTGGCACTGTGCGTCAGCATTGCTAACCACTGTGCCACATCTGTATCTCTGGCTACTCATGTAATGTGTCACTAAACGATGACCACTTTGAATAATCTCACGCTATTATTCATTAGATTCTCCTCATGTCAGTCCGCTTCGAGTGCAGTCTGATCACATGCCTGTGAATCAAATTTGCGACAAGTTAATATGGTAAAAGTTGTGGTGGCATGGCCTCTTTAATGGGGCTTTCAGCGAGGGCTGCGTTATCGGGCCGGATCCTATGGAGAGGCAATGTGGGAAACACATCAATTGGGGGCAAATGTGCCCGGCCCGAAGTTGGGTGAGGAACCGCAGTTCAATCCGGGGAGTAGAATAGATCGGAGGGTGTGGTATTTCTGTAGACAATCGCATCTACACACAGAAATACTGTTCATAATAAAATGTTCATCAGTTGAAATCACAAAAAGTCACCTTCAAAGTGTCATGTGTGTGTTCCATTCCGAAGGGATTTTTCAAAAAAATCATGCAGCTTACAACCTCAGCGATGTAGTTGCAGAGGCGGTGGGGGGTGGGGGGGGCGGTGGTTCAAGTTGTGGTAGTCAGGTGATGGGGTTTTGATTTCGTTTTGGGAGGCGCTTTTGGACGTTGATCAGCAGCAAGCGAAGAATCAGTCTCTCTATCCCTACTCTTTTCTTTGTTTTGTTCTGAAACTATTATCAATTAGCTGAGGGAGAGCCTTATTGCCAAGCTGCCTTAAAGAAGCTGTGTTTCGGGAAACAGATTCGGAAAACTCTTCTGAGTTTCTTCACAGGAGATTTTCAGCATTAATTCCAGGAGGCTGCAATCGTTTAATAAGTAGGCATTTAACCTATGCTGCATCGTGCTTATGTGGAAGGGTTTGTGGCTTGGATCTGGCTTTAGTTAGAACACATTAGAGATGTTCCTTAAGATTTACACATTATCGTGTTTGTTGAGTTTCTTGTCTGCAATTGTTAAAGGTTCTTGCTTATTGTCTTACCAACGATTAGTTAAGAATGTTGCTGACATGTGTACAAAGAACCATAGAACCATAGAAAATTACAGCTCAGAAACAGGCCTTTTGGCCCTTCTTGTCTGTGCCGAACCATTTTTTGCCCAGTCCCACTGACCTGCACTTGGACCATATCCCTCCACACCCCTCTCATCCATGAACCCGTCCAAGTTTTTCTTAAATGTTAAATGCATTTACCACTTTATCCGGCAGCTCATTCCACACTCCCACCACTCTCTGCGTAAAGAAGCCCCCCCCCCCCCCCACCCCCTAATATTCCATTTCAACTTTTCTCCTTTCACCCTTAACCCATGCCCTCTGGTTTTTTTCTCCCCGAGCCTCAGCGGAAAAATGCTCCTTGCATTCACTCTATCTATACCCATCAAAATCTTCTTCACCTCGATCAAATCTCCCCTCAACCTTCTACGCTCCAGGGAATAAAGTCCCAACCTATTCAATCTCTTTCTGTAACTCTGCTTCTCAAGTCCCGGCAACACCCTTGTTAACCTTCTCTGCACTCTTTCAGCCTTATTTACATCCTTCCTGTAACTAGGTGACCAAAACTGTACACAATACTCCAAATTTGGTCTCACCAATGCCTTATATAACCTGAACATAACACTCCAACTTTTATACTCGATACTCCGATTTATAAAGGCCAATGTACCAAGGGCACTCTTTACGACCCTATCCACCTGTGACGTCACTTTTAGGGAATTCTGTACCTGCATTCCCAGATCCCTCTGTTCAACTGCACTCTTGAGAGTCCTACCATTTACCCTATACGTCCTTCCAAAGTGCAATATCTCACACTTGTCTGCGTTAAATTCCATTTGCAATTTTTCAGCCCATTTTTCTCGTTGGTCCAAATCCCTCTGCAAGCTTTGAAACCCTTCCTCACTGTCCACTACACCTCCAATCTTTGTATCATCAGCAAACTTGCTGATCCAATTTACCACATTATCATCCAGATCATTGATATAGATGACAAACAACAATGGACCCAACACCGATCCCTGCGGCACACCACTAGTCGCAGGCCTCCACTCAGAGAAGCAATTCTCCACAACCACTCTCTGGCTTCTTCCATTGAGCCAGTGTCTAATCCAATTTACTACCTCCCCATGTATACCTAGCGACTGAACCTTCCTAACTAACCTCCCATGAGGGACCTTGTCAAAGGCCTTGCTGAAATCCAGGTAGACAACATCCACCGCCTTCCCTTCATCCACTTTCCTGGTAACCTCCTCGAAAAGCTCTAATAGATTGGTCAAACATGACCTACCACGCACAAAGCCATGTTGACTCTCCCTAAGAAGTCCCTGTCTATCCAAATATTTGTAGATCCTATCCCTTATCACACCTTCCAATAACTTGCCCACCATCGGGGTCAAACTTACTGGCCTCTAATTTCCCGGATTTCTTTTGGAACCTTTTTTAAACAACGGAACAACATGAGCCACCCTCCAATCATCTGGCACCTCCCCCGTGAAGACTGACATTTTAAATATGTCTACCAGGGCCCCTGCAAGTTCAACACTAGCTTCCCTCAAGGTCTGTGGGAATACCCTGTCCGGTCCTGGGGATTTATCCACTCTGATTTGCCTCAAGACAGCGAGCACCTCCTCCCCTTTAATCTGTAAAGGTTCCATGACCTCCGTACCAGTTTGCCCTATTTCCGTAGACTCCATGCCCGTTTCCTCAGTAAATACGGATGCAAAATGACCATTTAGGATCTCCCCCATCTCTTTTGGTTCCATACACAGTCTACCACTCTGGTCTTCAACAGGACCAAATTTATCCCTCACTATCCTTTTGCTCCTAACATACCTATAGAAGCTCTTTGGATTTTCCTTCACTCTGTCTGCCAAAGCAACCTGATGTCTTCTTTTAGCCCTCCTGATTTCCCTCTTAAGTGGCTTAAGAAGAAAGAACAAAGAAAATTACGGCCTGTTCCTGTGCTGTAATTTTTTTGTTCTTTGTTATTTATAGACATAGAACATAGAACATAGAACAGTACAGCACAGAACAGGCCCTTCGGCCCACGATGTTGTGCCGAGCTTTATCTGAAACCAAGATCAAGCTATCCCACTCCCTATCATCCTGGTGTGCTACATGTGCCTATCCAATAACCGCTTAAATGTTTCTAAAGTGTCTGACTCCACTATCACTGCAGGCAGTCCATTCCACACCCCAACCACTCTCTGCGTAAAGAACCTACCTCTGATATCCGTCCTGTATCTCCCACCACGAACCCTGTAGTTATGCCCCCTTGTAATAGCTCCATCCACCCGAGGAAATAGTCTTTGAACGTTCACGCTATCTATCCCCTTCATCATTTTATACACCTCTATTAAGTCTCCCCTCAGCCTCCTCCGCTCCAGAGAGAACAGCCCTAGCTCCCTCAACCTTTCCTCATACGACCTACCCTCCAAACCAGGCAGCATCCTGGTAAATCTCCTCTGCACTCTTTCCAGCGCTTCCACATCCTTCTTATAGTGAGGTGACCAGAACTGCACACAATATTCCAAATGTGGTCTCACCAAGGTCCTGTACAGTTGCAGCATAACCCCACGGCTCTTAAACTCCAACCCCCTGTTAATAAAAGCTAACACACTATAGGCCTTCTTCACAGCTCTATCCACTTGACTGGCAACCTTTAGAGATCTGTGGATATGGACCCCAAGATCTCTCTGTTCCTCCACAGTCTTCAGAACCCTACCTTTGACCCTGTAATCCACATTTAAATTTGTCCTACCAAAATGAATCACCTCACATTTATCAGGGTTAAACTCCATTTGCCATTTTTCGGCCCAGCTTTGCAACCTATCTATGTCTCTTTGCAGCCTACAACAGCCCTCCACCTCATCCGCTACTCCACCAATCTTGGTGTCATCAGCAAATTTACTGATCCACCCTTCAGCCCCCTCCTCTAAGTCATTAATAAAAATCACAAAGAGCAGAGGACCAAGCACTGATCCCTGCGGCACACCGCTAGCAACCTGCCTCCAATCCGAAAATTTTCCATCGACCACCACCCTCTGTCTTCGGACAGACAGCCAGTTACCTATCCAATCGGCCAACTTTCCCTCTATCCCACACCTCCTCACTTTCATCATATGCCGACCATGGGGGACCTTATCAAACGCCTTACTAAAATCCATGTATATGACATCAACTGCCCTACCTTCATCAACACACTTAGTTACCTCCTCAAAAAATTCTATCAAATTTGTGAGGCACAACTTGCCCTTCACGAATCCGTGCTGACTATCTCGGATGAATCCGCATCTTTCTAAATGGTCGTAAATCCCATCCCTAAGGACCCTTTCCATCAATTTACCAACCACCGAAGTAAGACTAACCGGTCTATAATTACCAGGGTCATTTCTATTCCCTTTCTTAAACAGAGGAACAACATTCGCCATTCTCCAGTCCTCTGGCACTATCCCCGTGGACAGCGAGGACCCAAAGATCAACGCCAAAGGCTCTGCAAACTCATCCCTTGCCTCCCACAGAATCCTAGGATACATTTCATCAGGCCCAGGGGACTTATCGACCTTCAGTTTATTCAAAACTGCCAAGACATCCTCCCTCCGAACATCTATTTCCTCCAGCCTATTAGCCTGTAACACCTTCTCTTCCTCAAAAACATGGCCCCTCTCCTTGGTGAACACTGAAGAAAAGTATTCATTCATCACCTCGCCTATCTCTACTGACTCCATACACAAGTTCCCACTACTGTCCTTGACCGGCCCTAACCTCACCCTGGTCATTCTTTTATTCCTCACGTAAGAGTAAAAAGCCTTGGGGTTTTCCTTCATCCGACCCGCCAAGGACTTCTCATGTCCCCTCCTAGCTCTCCAAAGCCCCTTTTTCAGCTCATTCCTTGCTAACTTGTAACCCTCAATCGAGCCATCTGAACCTTGTTTCCTCATCCCTACATAAGCTTCCCTCTTCCTTTTCACAAGACATTCCACCTCTTTTGTGAACCATGGTTCCCTCACTCGGCCATTTCCTCCCTGCCTGACAGGAACATACCTATCAAGGACATCCAGTATTTGTTCCTTGAAAAAGTTCCACTTTTCATTAGTTCCTTTCTCTGACAGTTTCTGTTCCCAACTTATGCCCCCTAATTCTTACCTAATCGCATCATAATTACCCCTCCCCCAATTGTAAACCTTGCCCTGCCGTACGGCCCTATCCCTCTCCATTGCAATAACAAAAGACACCGAATTGTGGTCACTATCTCCAAATTGCTCTCCCACAGCCAAATCTAACACTTGGCCCGGTTCATTTCCCAGTACCAAATCCAATGTGGCCTCTCCTCTTGTCGGCCCATCCACATATTGTGTCAGGAAACCCTCCCGCACACACTGCACAAAAACTGCCCCATCCAAACTATTTGACCTACAAAGGTTCCAATCAATATTTGGAAAGTTAAAGTCCCCCATGACAACTACCCTGTGACCCCCACACATATCCATAATCTGCTTAGCAATTTCTTCCTCCACATCTCTATTACTATTTGGGGGCCTATAGTAAACTCCTAGCAACGTGACCGCTCCTTTCCTATTCCTAACTTCAGCCCATATTACCTCAGTGTGCAGATCCCCCACGAAGTGCCTTTCCGCAGCCGTTAAACTATCCTTGATTAACAATGCCACTCCTCCACCTCTTTTACCAGCTTCCCTACACTTAGTGAAACATCTATACCCCGGAACGTCCAACAACCATTCCTGTCCTTGTTCTACCCACGTCTCCGTAATGGCCACAACATCGTAGTCACAAGTACCAATCCACGCCCCAAGTTCATCTACCTTGTTCCGGATGCTCCTTGCATTGAAGTAGACACACTTCAACCGACCTTCCTGTCTACCAGTACCCACCCTTGACCCTGATACCTTCCCCAATACCTCACCACCCTCACTGACTTCTGGACTACAACTCCCTTTCCCACTCCCCTGACAAATTAGTTTAAACCCCCCTGAAGAGCCGTAACAAATTTCCCTCCGAGGATATTGGTGCACCTCTGGTTCAGGTGCACCCCGTCCTGTTTGTACAGGTCCCACCTTCCCCAGAACGTGTTCCAATTATCCACGTATCTGAAACCCTCCCTCCTACACCATCCCTGCAACCACATATTTAACTGCACTCTGTCCCTGTTCCTCAACTCGCTATCACGTGGTACCGGCAACGTACCAGAGATGACCACATGTTTCGTCTTGGCTCTCAGCTTCCAGCCCAGCTCCAGAAATTCCTGCTTTAAATCCCCGTCCCTTCTCTTACCTATGTCATTGGTACCAATGTGCACCACGACTTGTGACTGTTTCCCCTCCCCCTTCAGAATCTGGAAAACACGGTCTGAGACATCACGGACCTTGGCATCCGGTAGGCAACATACCATCCGTGAGTCTCTTTTGCTGCCACAGAACCTCCTATCTATCCCTCTAACTAACGAGTCCCCAATAACTATCGCCCTCCCGCTCTCCCCCTTTCCCTCCCGAGCCACAGAGACGGACACAGTGCTGGAGATCCTCTCACTGCGGCTCCCCACTGGTATGTCATCCCCCTCAACCGTATCCAAAGCGGAATACTTGTTGCTAAGGGGAACGACCACCGGGGATCCCTGCACGGACTGCTTCCTCCCAGCCCCTCTCACCGTCACCCATCTGTTTTCAATCCTCGGAGTAACTGTATTCCTAAAGCTTGTGTCTATGGCCATCTCTGCGTCCCTGATGATCCTAAGTTCATCCAACTCCAGCTCCAGTTCCCTAACACGGTTTTGGAGGAGCTGCAGATGGGTGCACTTCCCACAGGTGTAATCAGTAGGGACACTGTCGTCGTCCCTCACCTCAAACATAGTGCAAGAGGAACATTGCACTGCCTGCACACCCATCCCCTCTAGATACCTTGCCAGTACCAGGTACAAAGTGCAAAAATGAATTCAACTCACCCCTGCTCGCCCTTTCAGCCTAAGCCCTGTGAGCCAAAGTCTTATAGCTCACACTCTGCTTCCCACACACTCCACTGCCCGCTCCCGACGCTGCCCGCTGTATACTGCAGCCTACCTTTTATACTTCACGCGCTTAAAAAACCCTTCCCAGACTCCTTTGCTGCCCACTTCTAGTTTTCACTTTAAACTTGAAAAACTGCTGTTAAAGTAAAGGCCAAAAAAATACACACACTAGCTGACTAATTAAATAAATAAACAATTCAATTAATCCAATTAATCTCTCACCAGCACTGCTGCCTTCAATCACCCCTCTCAGCTTGTTCCAGTGGATCATGTCAACAATATTCAATGCTTGTTCCAGTGGATCATGTCAACAATATTCTTAATTAAACTTTGCTTTTGATAAAAGCTCCCCGTGGGTGAGTTGAATTACACTTGGAGTGAAACCTCTCATTCTCATCCCAGCCAAGTTCAACGTAAAACCTCACAGGTCAGGCGAGCGTCAGAGAACAACTTGAAATATCCAACCTGACTTGTAATAAATGTGATTACAAGAGTGTCATTATGAATGTAAGTTAATGCTGTGTTGCAAAAACATTAACCCAGCATCGAAGTCACATTCTTGTTTTGTCCATTTGCAGCAACACCGGCTGACAGGGAATATAATCCTGGTGAAGTCATCTGTAACGTCCTTGATCAACTTGACGCACCAAGCCTCAAAGCCCTATTGCAGCATCTAATAATATTCCACGAACACAGTGAAGGTAAGCAGCAGTGTACATTTTTATTCAGGAAAAAGAGTGAGAATTTTAATT
The DNA here is from genome assembly GCF_964213995.1 of Mustelus asterias. Taxonomy (NCBI): domain Eukaryota; kingdom Metazoa; phylum Chordata; class Chondrichthyes; order Carcharhiniformes; family Triakidae; genus Mustelus; species Mustelus asterias. Next base: position 308,626 of record NW_027590369.1, on the reverse strand, counting down.
TCAGATATTGCGAGGTTATTCGCTCTTACCTAATCGAGTGGAACAATCGTGTATTTTTTCTTGCATGAAAAGACAGTGAGAGGTTAGGGCAGCCGAATGAAGATTCTGTGCAGAGAAATCGCGAGTAGCCACTGGGCGGGAACGAAAAGCTGGGAAATATTAAACTAACATTGACCAGAATGCTCCCAAATATTTGCGATATTTGACATGCGAAAAGAAACATTCTTCTGTCCATTAGATTCCCCGCATCTGCACCGACTTTACGAAAGATCCATCCACTGTCGCCCCACATTTAACACAGTCAATCCATCTAACCTAGACATCTTGGACACTAAGGGACAATTTAGCATGGTTAATGTATGCACATCTTTGGACCCTGAGGAATACTTTAGCATGGCCAAAACACCTGACATATTTATGGACACTAGGTGACACTTTAGGACTGCCAATCTAAATAATCTACACATCTTTGGATACTACGGGGCAATTTAGCAAGGCCTGTCCACCTAACTGATATATTTTTGGACCCTGAGGAATAATCTAGCATGGCCAACCCACCAGACTGGGTATTTTTGTACACTAAGGTACACTTTAGGATTGCCAATCCATCTAATCTACACATCTTTGGACACTAATGAACAATTTAGCATGGACAATCCATTTTACCGATATATCTTTGGACCCTGAGGAATAATTCAACATGGCCAACCCACCTAACTGACACATTTTCGGACAGTGAAGGAAAATGTGGCATGGCCAATCCACCTAAACTGCTTACCATTGGACTGTGGAAGCAAACCAAAGCACCCGAAAGAAAGCCACGCATACACGTGCGGAACGGGCCAATTCCACACAGACAGTGACCCAAGTCTGGAATCGAACCGGAGTCTCTGCCTCTGTGAGGCAGCAATGCTTACCGGTGTGCCATCATGCCAGCCCGTGCGCAATATTCTAGCAAATATAAATCAAAATAAACTAGATGAGACTTAAGAGATTAGAAATCAATGGAACATTTCCCTCGTAAACAAATCTAGAACAATGAGGCGTTAATTTCCGTTAATGGGTGGTTGATTTGAGGCTGAGACCAGGAGGAACAGTTTCTCTTTGGAGATGCTGATTGTTGTTAACTTCATGTTTTGAGGCTGTCATTGAGTATTCCCAAGCCTATGATACACAGAATAGTGGGATATGCAGCAGTTGGGCATGATGGTGAACAGGCAGTAAAGTGGAAGAATAACTGGGCTACACTATGGTCAGAATAATACAAAGATGAGGTGAATGGGAATGCACTATCGACGGTTTGCATGGCCCAGTCCTATTTTATTACGTTTTCTATTAGGCACTGATAGATTTAAGGTCGTTAGCCCAATAACCAGCAATCAGATGAGGGACATTTATTTTCCTTTCTTTTGGAGAAGAATTGAATAATAGCTGCTTCAACTGGTACTGGATACATATTCGAAGCGTAAATGAATGGATCATTTGGGGGAACGTGCAGAAGATGGCAATAAAGGGGCCAAACGTTCCCCTTCGTTTCTGCAAGATCCTCCAATAACGTAATCTTGTCGATTCACTGAAGAACTGCAGATGCAGAGAGAGGGATGTTACTATTCGGTAACACAGAGCTTTAGATTATCCACTTCTGCAATATTCTATCAGTTCAGGTATTGCAATGTTGGACAGCTGTATTATCGTTTGAGAGAAGAAAGCACAGGTCCTTCGGAATATAATTTCAACTACCTTACAGAGTGTTCTTTTTATTTAATTGAATGGCTTCATGTGTCCCACAGGTGCTCCAGTGCAGCTCAATGCATGACGTCTTACAGCTCCTGGCTAAAAATCACACCCACAGAGATCAATCCGGCATCATCCTTGCGCTGAACAGCTCCCATTGAAAGCCATGCTGAAAACTGCATTTGTGCATCCTCCTCTGTGAGCATTCAGCTGTGAAGCTGCCACACACACACACGCACACACACACAGAGATGAGCTCGGGGAACTATGTTCAAGTCTGTTCCAGGTTGAAACACGGTTTCATGTCTTTTTTGGATTACGAGTGAAAAACGTTTGCAGAAATAATGCGAACTCAAAACCCTTCTCCCTTCAATGAAAAAAAAAATCATTTGTCAAAGTACAAGGACAATAATTCATTCCAAGGAAGCAATCTTATGCTGCGGAAAATTAATACGACTGTCGCTCCTCACAGTCTGCAAACCCGAACAGATCATTTTACCTCTAACCCTAAATTCGACTGAGATCCGTCTGTTTCCAAAACAGCAATCCTAAATCTATTGTCAAATCTAGACAGTGACAATCACACTGTACGGATTAAGTAGCCAGGACTTGGGAAAGAGTTTTGGTTCAATGCAGGAAATGTTTTTTTTTTCTCAGAAACTGGCTTCTGGGCTTAGTGCCACATTTCTGCTGTGCCCTTTTGTGAAAAGGCTCTCTCTCCCTCTGCCTCTTCTATAACTGTCTGCTGCTTCCTAACCACGACCCTATGACTCATAAAGTATTGCGATTTCCAAGAACATCCTCATAGTACTGCACTGAAATGTAAAAAAAGTAACAATTTTGACTTAACTCGCAGAATGCAAAATTTAATTTGACTGGTATCTACTGGTGGCACAATCCTTAGCACATCTGCTCCACTGGCTTGGAGCCAGGTTCGATTGCAGCCTCAGATGACTGCCTGTGTGGAGTTTCCATGTTCTCTTCCTGCCCCAGGCTCCCGCCTGCATGGGTTTCCTCCGGGTGCTCTCGTATTCTCCCACAGTCCAAAAATATGTAGATTAGATGGATTGGCCATGGTAAATATTGCCCCGGACTGTCTAAAAATGTGCAGGTTGTGCGTACTGGCCGTGGTAAATTATCCGTTCGTGTCAGGGGAACCAGCAGGGTAAATGTGAATGGTTACGGGGATAGGAACTCGGTGGTGACTTTATTTTAATTCATTCACGGGACATAAGCGTCGCTGTCTGGCCAAAATTTGTTGTCCATTCCAGTCGCCCTGGAACTGAGTGCCAGTAGATACTAGTGAGGAGACCATTGCTAGGGTCTTAAACACAGTGGAAGTCTTTGGTCGCCCCAAGATTTGTGGTCGCCGTGGGGATTCTACGGCGCACAGTTGTTCATACTAGTGGAGACTAGCATTGATTTAGCCCCTGAGACTGTACCTCCAGATGTAGGTATTGAAGGAGAAGCTGGGCCATGGGTTGTGCATACGCGAGAAAGCTTGGACACACAGGATGCTGTTCCTGAAGAGGACGCTTTCCATACAAAGCTGTTGTTACTACGACAACAGGAAGGCAAGTCAATGCAGGATTTTCAGGCCACAGTATCAGAAAACCAAGCTCCCAAAGTGGATGTGAACATGGATTTAGTGACTGCCATAGGCAACCTAGTGGACAAGTGCAACCAAGTGTCTACCGATGGGCCTCGCTACAGAACGCTGAGACTGTTTTCAGGACTGAAACCTGTACCCCCAGGTGAGGAAGAACATGATGCCTGGATGGAGCAGGCTACCCAGATGATCAGTGAGTGGCAATACACTGACGCCACCAAGAGACAGCGTATAGTGGAGAGCTTAAAAGGGCCTGCTGCTGACATCGTCCGATTTTTGAAAGTTAGCACTCCCACTGCTCCAGCCACCGATTATTTATCTGCTCTGGACACAGCTTATGGCATCACAGAGAGTGGAGCCGACATATTGGCCAAGTTCAGACACACATACCAGGATGAAGGAGAAAACGTCTCTGCTTTTCTCTATCGCCTTGCCAAACATCTCCATCGTGCTGTTCTTAAGGGAGGAATTACGGCTGCAGACATGAATCGAGCTGGGATGGAACAGCTAGTAAAGGGTGCACTCACTCGAGACATGGTTGCTCTGCGTGTAAGGATGAGCCACACCCTGGACAAACCCCCTTCCTTCTTCCAGCTGATGTGGGAGGTAAGAGGGGAAGAAAATTGGTATAGCGCCAGAGAAGGGGTGAAAGCCACTGTACCGCAGTCCTCAGTTACGTCTGCGTTGAACAACCTATGAAATGAGGTAAGGGAACTGACTTCTCAGGTGGCCAGACTGTTGAGCGCCGTTCCAGTTACCCCTACATCTGAAAGTACGACAGCAAGGATTGGGTCCACACAGCAAGCGCCAGATGCTGCCGTTCGGAACACGTCACCCCGAGTGAAAAGGTCCAAACCACTGCCGGCAGGAATCTTTTGCTCCACGTTTGGGCAAGATGGGCATACGAGGAGAGAGTGCAAAGGACCCGAGGATCTGAGGAAAGTGAATCAGAAGCTGATCAAAAACAAGCAGACAGCAGGGAAACTTCTCACGAGCCAGGTGAAGGAATGGTGCTTGGTTCTGAGTGAAATACGTTCCACCCAATGTCCACCCCCAGCAAAGCAAGGCTCAAACCAGTTACCTGCAGGATTAGTGGGGCCCATCTCTGATGTATCTGTGCAAATAGAATGAGTTTATGCAAGAGCTTTGCTTGACAGTGGCTCCCAAGTAACCATTTTGTTTCGCAACTTCAATGACACCTACCTGAAAGACGTACCTCTCCAGCCACTTGAAGACCTGGAAATATGGGGTTTAAGCTCTCACCAATACCCATATGCTGGCTACCTGTCCATACAACTCGAGTTCACTGCCGGTGTAATCGGAGTGCCAGAGACAGTTGACAGTTTGGCCTTAGTATGTCCTAACCCTGTGAAAGATGACAACATTGCCGTGCTGGTGGGGACAAATACCCGGCTGTTGAGAAAACGTGTGAGCACTGAGGTTGACCCAAAGCCTACTCCCTCTCCAAGAGCCCTTAGGCGCAGGAAAGCAAAAGAAAGGAATCAAACTCCTGAGGTTCTCAAAGATGACTCCGCAGATGATGTGCTCCTGGGAGATCAAAACTCTTCAGAGTCAGAGTCCGAGTATGGACATTACCCAGAGGACTTGATCATTGACAATCCTGAGGACATCTGTGAACAATCAGAACAGGATGTCATGCCCACAGAGTCCAATCCCCCCACAAATGCGACAGAACTCACAGCCAGCTCAGAACCTTCAGAAGGGCTAATTGTTGTGATAGAAGAGGTAGTAACTGAGCAAGGGGAAGTAGAATCAGAAAGTTCTGTTGAGGGCACTTGCACTACAGACACATCTAACATAGCAAATCCAGAACCAGAGATAAGGAGATTACAGAGAGAGAGAAAGCCAGCAGACCACTTACATTATACAACACTGGGAGAGCCGTGTGCCAAGTATGTAGTAGTAGGACATACAAGTGTTCACTCAGCTACGCCACCCATTTTGCATTTCCCTGAACACTGCAATAGTTGGCATGCATGGTGGTGTAACTCCTTTGCTCAGAGCTCGTCATGTATGAAGAAGGTACCACTCTTTTCACCCACTATTATACCAGTCATCGCACTATAAGGTACATGGTGTGATTGGTTAACTGGGTTCTATGTCATGTAGCTCAGCATGGGGGCATGCTGTATTTTTGGTGGGGGGAGAATGTAAGGGACTGAGAAAAATGGGGATTTGTGGGGAAGACATTTACAAGTGTTCTTTGTCCCTTGTGGGTTTCAGTGTCCTGTTTGCTGAACAGGATGCTGTGTGTTGGGTGATATGGGCTGGGCCAATCGGATTGCTCTGGGGGCGGGAAGAAAAAAAAGGCGCCAGGAAGTGAAGCAGTGGCCGAGGGTGCAGGGAATGTGCAGAGAGAGATAGCCACGTTTTGAAGAGGACCTTTTCCCACGCAGGGAGTATTCAGTTTGGAGTGAGAGGCAGCCAGGTGTTCTCCTGCCTGTTCTTTTCATTACTGCCGAGGAGGATAGCCTTCAGGGCACTGGACCTACATTGCTGCACGGACAGCTCGCGGCACGTCTGCCTCCTGCGGCATCATCTTCCACACGTGTGCCTCTTCTGGACTGTGTGTGTGTTGGAGTAATTGGTGGGGACTATACAATCCAATTGGAACAGTATCTACAAGTGTGTTACTGAGGACCAGGTTCCCCATGTCTGCACCAATGGATGGGCCCCAACGGTTATAGATCAGAGCTCTTGGTGATGTTTTGAACATTCGTTTGGGGGGTTGAAACTGTTTGGTGGGAAGATCGTCGGTTTGGGATTCTTTACCTGTTGTATGTCTGTTAATTATATTTTTTATTAAATTTATTTCTGTTATTCTGATTACAGTACTGACATTAATGGGTAAACAGGAAATTAGCCAAATCAACATCAACCGCTAGGGATCCTGTTGATTGAATATTTAAATAGTAGCCCCATATAGTGGTCAGCAGGGGGTTACAGGTTGATGGGCCGATTGGCCTCCGTCTGCACTGTGTGGATACTATAATTCCAGCCCAGCACTTCGTGAGAGTTGTCGATCACCACCCTGTCTCCACTCAGTATCCCATCTCCCGATCACATTCCCTGTCCCATCGATTGCATGGAAGGTAACGTGTGATGTGGGTGAGGATTTGGGGATGATGGAGGAAAGGACCCGGGTATTGCAGCATGAACAGTCACCGTGGAGTGGTAACAGTTGGCGTGAGTCAGATGTGTTTGTTACTGGCTTTTTGTTGGAGTTGTAGAAATGGTGCAAGTTAAAACATTAAAGGTTAATGCTGTTGGCGTGAACAATAAGGACAGGGGACGCCATCCTGGGTCTGAGGATAAGGGACAGAGGTGAGAACAGAGGCGCGGGACATGGGTCGGACAAGATTAATAGTTGTGTCAAGCTCAATGGCTGGGAATGGAAGTGATGCCTGCAGTGCCCTTTTCGAAAGTGGAATCGTCAGAAATGATGCAATGGAGGCAAAGCAACTGAGAGAATGGGATGGAGTCATTAGAACATGTGGGGGTGTGAAGAGCTGAAGTCGAGGTTACTGTGGGAGATGTTGGGACTGCAATGTATATTAGTGGACAGTCTGTCACCAGATTTGGAGACATAGAGATCATGGAAGGGAAGGCAAATATCAGAGGTGGACAATGTGAATGTGATAAAGGGGTGGAAATTGGAAGCGAAATTGTAAAAATGTCCTGTCTCGTCGAGAACATGAAGCTGCATAAAGACTGTCGTGCTTCGACTGGTAGAAGTGCCGTCGGAAGTCCGGGAGAAGGACGGGAACAAGGGATTCTCCAAATACCACATGGTTCCTATCGATACCAACAACCATACTTTTTATGTGGACGAGTTGAGTCACGGTGAATGAGAAATTTTTCAATGACGGGGCAGTTGAGAAGTGGCCTCTAAATGGTTGAGATTTTCCTTTGGCGTTTTCACCAAGTGAAGGCAGATCTGTATTTGACAATATATTGATCTGTATTTGACAATATAGTGCGCCCTGAATGCGGACTTCTGACTGTGAAGACCACTCATTACTCAGTATCGGGCAATGTTTTACTCCCACAAAACCGACAATTCTCTCGCCTAGCGTTCCGCTCGGACTGGGCCTCAGAAAGAGCAGCACTCTCTCAAAACCTCGCCCTCCTATATTGTGCCACCTCCCCTGCACTGAACGCCCCGCAGTTCATTTCTCTCTCAGTATATTCAATTCCAAAGTGCAGTTCCCATTATAATAGAACCTATGACAGTGCAGCATTCCATTTAGCATGCTTGCTTTCATTTGGGGAAATAGGGCGCACGTCTACCTAACGCCGATTGCTTAATTTTCCCCACCATTCTCGACTTGATCCTATCCATTTGTTGTCGGATCACATTCCTCTCCATGCTTATTCCACTGTTTGGCGTGCAATAGCCCTGTGTTCAAGCGACAGCCAGCCGACTCTTCATACGTCATACTGATGCTGTTGTTGGCATTTTCCCCTCCATTGTTCATTGGCCATGAGGTTACAGATTGTCTTTGTATAGAAGTATGCTTCTGATTTTATCCCACAGCACCTTCCAGACACCTCTGCTTTTCCAAGTACTGTGTGAAATCCAATGTTGCACTGTGGTAATGTGACACCACGTGTACATTCAGTGTGAAGAAAAGCCAGCATCTTCAAAGCGACTGCATGGTGGCACGGTGGCGAGAACTGCTGCCTCACAGTTCCAGGGATCCGGGTTCAATTCCAGTCTCGGATGATTGTGTGGAATGTGCATCGTCTGCCCATATTTTCCTCTGGGTGCTCCAGTCTAATGATTTGGAGTTTAGGTGGATTGGACATGATCAATTGCCATTGTTGCCCCCAGAGTATCCCGGGAGCGGCACGGTGGAACAATGGCTAGCATTGTTGCCTCACAGCGCCAGGAACCTGGGTTCCATTCCAGGCTTCGGTGATTGTCTGTGTGGAGACTGCACATTCTCCTGTGTCGGCGTCGAATTCCTCTGGATGCTCCACCAGAATGTGGCGACTAAAGAATATTCGCAGTAACTTCATTGCATTGTTAACCTGAGCCGACCTGAAAGACTTAAAAATAAACTTTAAACATGAACTTTTTAAAAAGTACAGGTTCGATGGGATCACGAATGCCAAATGTGTGGGATTACAAGTGTAGGACGGTGCAGCGTGTCTGGGTGAGATAAAATGTCAGAGAGTAGGTCGACTCATGAAGTGCCAGATGACATATTCTGAACTGTAGGGATTCTATATATGAAGAGGCAACGGATCATTGAACCG
>NW_027590368.1:362500-401240 GCF_964213995.1 Mustelus asterias | reverse complement strand
CGCCTCAACACTCTCCCCCTCTCGCCTAAACGCTCTCCCCCTCTCGCCTCAACACTCCCCCCTCTCGCCTCAACGCTCTCCCCCTCTCGCCTCAACACTCTCCCCCTCTCGCCTAAACGCTCTCCCCCTCTCGCCTCAACACTCCCCCCCTCTCGCCTCAACGCTCTCCCCCTCTCGCATCAACACTCCCCCCCTCTTGCCTCAACGCTCCCCCCCTCTCGCCTCAACACTCCCCCCCTCTCGCGTCAACGCTCCCCCCCCTCTCGCCTCAACACTCTCCCCCTCTCGCCTCAAAACTCTCCCCCTCTCACCTCAACACTCTCCCCCTCTCACCTCAACGCTCCCCCCCTCTCGCCTCAACACTCCCCCCCTCTCGCCTCAACACTCCCCCCCTCTCGCCTCAACGCTCTCCCCCTCTCGCATCAACACTCCCCCCCTCTTGCCTCAACGCTCCCCCCCTCTCGCCTCAACACTCCCCCCCTCTCGCGTCAACGCTCCCCCCCTCTCGCCTCAACGCTCTCCCCCTCTCGCCTCAAAACTCTCCCCCTCTCACCTCAACACTCTCCCCCTCTCACCTCAACGCTCCCCCTCTCGCCTCAACACTCCCCCCCTCTCGCCTCAACGCTCTCCCCCTCTCGCCTCAACGCTCCCCCCCTCTCGCTTCAACGCTCCCCCCTCTCACCTCAACGCTCCCCCCCTCTCACCTGTACACACTGTGTATCTCACCCTCTGCTATACCTGCACTGGAGATTCTTGTTTGGACAGTGTAGAGGGAGATAGTTTGTGTATCTGGGCCTGTGCTGCATCTACAATCAGGGTATTTGATGGGGGAGTGTAGAGGCAGCTTATCCTTGTAAATGTCTGATGGGCGCAAGCTTACGGATATCAAGCCTGAAGGTTTCCTGACTAAGTTGAACCTTCACTTTAGCAGCCATGAGACAGCCTGGTCACACAGTTAAGATGGGGTGGGAGTGACACTGGACCTCTGTCGCTGACATTGGAGTGTTTGATGGGATGTTGCAGATGATGTTTGCTCCGTGTTTAAGGGCTGTCACCGTTCCCTCCGCACTCTGGCTGGCAGCGTGAGGGGACAGACTGGCTTCACACCTAATCCCTGCAGTAAATATCCTGGGAGTGTTTGTTGGATCAGTGTGTATTGATATAACACCACGTTGTTCCCCTCTCATCTGAAAGCTCCCTCCTCACATCAACACACTCCCTCTCACCTCAGTAACTGCCTCTCACCTCAACTCCCACCGTCCACAGCAACACCCCTCACCTCAACACTGACCCTCTCGCCTCAAAATTCCCCTTCACCTCAACACTCTCTCTCTCTCACCCCACTCACATCAAAAATAGGATTGACCTTGTGAGTTCCTTCAATCTTTCTGATTCTAGGCTGCCATCAACAGCATAAAGTTTCACTGTGCACCGTCCGTCTGTTCCTCCAGGAATACCCGAGTGTTAAATAATTTCTGAACAGAGCATCTATTTCAGGTCAGGGAAAGGTCGCGGCGTTGAAGCATGATGCTAAATACCAGCATTAACTATACCAATGTCTGATTTCTCCATGTCCCGTGTTACATTTGGGTGAGAATTTAGGAGGCATGGTTAGTAAGTTTGCAGATGACACCAAGATTGGTGGCATAGTGGACAGTGAAGGTTATCTCCGATTGCAATGGGATCTTGATCAATTGGGCCAGTGGGCTGACAAATGGCAGATGAAGTTTAATTTAGATAAATGCGAGATGATGCATTTTGGTAGATGGAATCAGGGCAGGATTTACTGAGTTACCCTTACTGGGTAGGGAGTTGGGGAGAGTTACAGAACAAAGAAATCTAGAGCCGGGGTCAGGGAAATACAGACATTGACAGCAAAACAGAGGTGTGGGTTGAAGTGAGATGGTGGGATGAGACACAGGATCTGGGGGGGGGGGGGGGGGGCTTGTCCAGTGTGGGCTCAGAACAAAGAACAATAAAGCACAGGAACAGGCCCATCGGCCCTCCAAGCTTGCCCCGATCTATTCCCAGTCTGTTAGAACCAAGAACCATAGAACATTACAGCACAGAAACAGACCTTTGGGCCCTTCTTGCCTGTGCTGATCCATTCTTCTGCCTCGTCCCACTGACTTGCACCTGGACCATATCCCTCCACACCCCTCTCATCAATGTACCTGTCCAAGTGTTTCTTAAATTGTAAAAGTGAGCCCGCATTCACCACTTCATCTGGCAGCTCATTCCACACTCCCGCCACTCTCTGTGTGAAGAAGCCCCCCTAATATTCACCTCAAACTTTTTCCCCTTCACCCTTAACCCATGCCCTCTAGTTTTTTTTCTCCCCGAGCCTCAGTGGAAAAAGCCTGCTTCCATTCACTCTATCTATATCCATCACAATTTTATACACCTCTATCAATTGAACAAAGAACAATACAGCTCAGGAACAGGCCCTTCGGCCCTCCAAGCCCATGCCGCTCCCTGGTCCAAACTCGACCATTCTTTTGTATCCCTCCATTCCCACTCCGTTCATATGGCTATCGAGATAAGTCTTAAACGTTCCCAGTGTGTCCGCCTCCACCACCTTGCCTGGCAGCGCATTCCAGGCCCGCAGCACCCTCTGTGTAAAATATGTCCTTCTGATATCTGTGTTAAACCTTCCCCCCCTTCACCTTGAACCTATTACCCCTCGTGAACATCACCGCCAACCTGGGGAAAATCTTCCCACCGTTCACCCTATCTATGCCTTTCACAATTTTATACACCTCGATTAGGTCACCCCTCATCCTCCGTCTTTCCAGTGAGAACAACCCCAATTTACGCAATCTCTCCTCATAACTAAGCCCCTCCATACCAGGTAACATCCTGGTAAACCTCCTCTGTACTCTCTCCAAAGCCTCCACGTCCTTCTGGTAGTGCGGCGACCAGAACTGGGTGCAGCATTCCAAATGCGGCTGAACCAACGTTCTATACATCTGCAACATCAGACCCCAACTTTTATACTCTATGCCCCGTCCTATAAAGGCAAGCATGCCATATGCCTTCTTCACCACCTTCTCCACCTGTGACGTCACCTTCAAGGATCTGTGGACATGCAGACCCAGGTCCCTCTGCGTATCTACATCCTTTATGGTTCTGCCATTTATCGTATAGCTCATCCCTACATTATTTCTACCAAAATGCATCACTTCGCATTTATCAGTATTGAACTCCATCTGCCATTTCTTTGCCCAAATTTCCAGCCTATCTATATCCTTCTGTCACTTCTGACAATGCTCCTCACTATCTGCAAGTCCTGCCAATTTTGTGTCGTCCGCAAACTTACTGATCACCCCAGTTACACGTTCTTCCAGATCGTTTATATAAATCACAAAGAGCAGAGGTCCCAATACAGAGCCCTGCCGAACACCACTAGTCACAGGCATCCAGCCGGAAAAAGACCGTTCCACTACCACCCTCTGTCTTCTGTGACCAAGCCAGTTCTCCACCCATCTAGCCACCTCCCCCTTTATCCCATGAGATCCATCCTTTTTCACCAGCCTAACATGAGGGACTTTGTCAAACGCTTTACTAAAGTCCATATAGACGAGATCCACGGCCCTTCCCTCGTCAACCATTCTCGTCACTTCTTCAAAAAACTCCACCAGGTTTGTGAGGCATGACCTCCGTCTCACAAAACCATGCTGACTATCGTTAATGAGTTTATTCCTTTCTAAATGCGCATACATCCTATCTCTAAGAATCTTCTCCAACAACTTCCCTACCACGGACGTCAAGCTCACCGGCCTATAATTACCCGGGTTGTCCTTCCTACCCTTCTTAAATAACGGGACCACATTAGTTATCCTTCAATCCTCTGGGACCTCACCTGTGCCCAGTGACGAGACAAAGATTTGCGTCAGAGGCCCAGCGATTTCATCTCTCGTCTCCCTGAGCAGCCTTGGATAGATTTCATCAGGCCCTGGGGATTTGTCAGTCTTTATATTCACTAACAAACCTAACACTTCCTCCCATGTAATGGAGATTTTCTCCAACGGTTCAACACTCCCCTCCGAGACACTCCCAGTCAACACATCCCTCTCCTTTGTGAATACCGACGCAAAGTATTCATTTAGGATCTCCCCTAATTCTTTGGGCTCCAAGCATAATTCCCCCCTTTTGTCCCTGAGAGGTCCGATTTTTTCCCTGACAACTCTTTTGTTCCTAACGTATGAATTAGTGACAGACAGCATGGTTTTGTAAGAGGGAGGTCGTGCCTTACAAATTTGGTGGAGTTTTTTGAGGAAGTGACAAAAACCGTTGATGAAGGAAGGGCCGTGGATGTCGTCTATATGGATTTCAGTAAGGCATTTCACAAAGTCCCACATGGCAGGTTGGTTAAGAAGGTTAAGGCTCATGGGATACAAGGAGAAGTGGCTAGATGGGTGGAGAACTGGCTTGGCCATAGGAGACAGAGGGTAGTGGTCGAAGGGTCTTTTTCCGGCTGGAGGTCTGTGACCAGTCGTGTTCCGCAGGGCTCTGTACTGGGACCTCTGCTATTTGTGATATATATAAATGATTTGGAAGAAGGTGTAACTGGTGTAATCAGCAAGTTTGCGGATGACACGAAGATGGCTGGACTTGCGGATAGCGAAGAGCATTGTCGGGCAATACAGCAGGATAAAGATAGGCTGGAAAATTGGGCGGAGAGGTGGCAGATGGAGTTTAATCCGGATAAATGCGAAGTGATGCATTTTGGAAGAAATAATGTAGGGAGGAGTTATACAATAAATGGCAGAGTCATCAGGAGTATAGAAACACAGAGGGACCTAGGTGTGCAAGTCCACAAATCCTTGAAGGTGGCAACACAGGTGGAGAAGGTGGTGAAGAAGGCATATGGTATGCTTGCCTTTATAGGACGGGGTATAGAGTATAAAAGCTGGAATCTGATGATGCAGCTGTATAGAACGCTGGTTAGGCCACATTTGGAGTACAGCGTCCAGTTCTGGTCGCCGCATTACCAGAAGGACGTGGAGGCGTTAGAGAGAGTGCAGAGAAGGTTTACCAGGATGTTGCCTGGTATGGAGGGTCTTAGCTATGAGGAGAGATTGGGTAAACTGGGGTTGTTCTCCCTGGAAAGACGGAGAATAAGGGGAGATCTAATAGAGGTGTACAAGATTATGAAGGGTATAGATAGGGTGAACAGTGGGAAGCTTTTTCCCAGGTCGGAGGTGACGATCACGAGGGGTCACGGGCACTAGGTGAGAGGGGCGAAGTATAACTCAGATATCAGAGGGACGTTTTTTACACAGAGGGTGGTGGGGGCCTGGAATGCGCTGCCAAGTAGGGTGGTGGAGGCAGGCACGCTGACATCGTTTAAGACTTACCTGGATAGTCACATGAGCAGCCTGGGAATGGAGGGCTACAAATGATTGGTCTAGTTGGACCAAGGAGCGGCGCAGGCTTGGAAGGCCGAAGGGCCTGTTTCCTGTGCTGTACTGTTCTTTGTTCTTTGAATAAAATGCCTTGGGATTCTCCTTTATCCTGTCTGCCAAAGACATTTCGTGGCCCCTTTTTGCCCTTCTAATTCCCGTTTGAGTTCTTTCCTACTTTCTTTGTACTCCTCCAGAGCTCCCTCCGTTTTTAGCTGCCTGGACCTAACATACGCCTCTCTTTTCTTTTTGACCAGTCCCTCAATTTCCCTGGTTATCCACGGTTCTCAAATCCTACTCTTCCTATCCTTCTTTTTTACAGGCACATGCCTGTCCTGTAGCCCTAACAACTGTTCCTTAAAAGACTCCCACATGCCAGATGTGGATTTACCCTCAAACAGCATCTCCCAATCAACAGCTGCCAATTTCTGCCTAATCCCACAAAAGGTGGCCTTCCCCCAATCCAACACCTCACCCTTGGGACACCACTCATCCTTTTCCATCACTATCCTAAAGCTAACAGAATTGTGGTCACTATTTGCCACATGTTCCCCTACCGAAACTTTGAAGACCTGACCGGGTTCATTCCCCTGTACGAGGTCCAGTATTGCCCCCTCTCTAGTCGAGCCATCTACATATTGTTTCAAGAACCCTCCTGTACGCATTTTACAAATTCCTCCCCATTCAGAGTCCCAGCTCTCAGTGATTTCTAGTCTATACCAGGGAAATTGAAGTCTCCCACTACAACAACCCTATTTTTCCTGCACCTATCCAGTATCTCCTGACATATCCGTTCTTCCACTTCCCTTGGCCTGTTGGGGGGCCTGCAGTATACCCCCAACAAAGTGACTGCGCCCTTCCTGTTTCTAAGCTCCACCCACAGTGACTCGTTACACGATCCCTCTGAATTGTCCTCCCTCTGCACCGCTGTAATATGCTCTCCAACTAATACTGCTACTTCCCCACCTCTTTTGGCCCCTCCCCTGGCTCGCCTAAAACACTTGTCCCCCGGAATATTCAGCTGCCAGTCCTGTCCCTCTTTCAATCAAGTCTCTGTCACTGCAACCACCTCCAAATTCCTCGTGAGCATTAAGGCCCTAAGTTCGTCTGTCTTACCTGCTACGCTCCTTGCATTGAAGTATAAGCACTGCAGACCTCCAGGCCCAGTGAGGTCATCCTCCCCCAGAGTGCTCTTCTTCTTTGCCAGCCTTGACCCAGCCCCAAGCTCGTCCCCAGCCTCTACACTTGTAGACCTAATATTTTGATCCCCACCCCCCTGCCATACTAGTTTAAATCCCCCCGAACTGCACTAGCAAAACTCCCAGCCAGGATATTCGTGCCCTTCCAACATAGTTGTGACCCGTCCTTCTTGTACAGGTGCCATCCTCTCCTGCAAACTTCCCATTGATCTAGGAAAATGAAGCCCTCCCTCCTGAACCGGCACGGTAGCACAGTGGTTAGCACTGCTGCTTCACAGCTCCAGGGACCTGGGTTCGATTCCCGGCTTGGGTCACTGTCTGTGTGGAGTTTGCACATTCTCCTCATGTCTGCGTGGGTTTCCTCCGGGTGCTCCGGTTTCCTCCCACAGTCCAAAGATGTGCGGGTTAGGTTGATTGGCCATGCTAAAATTGCCCCTTAGTGTCCTGGGATGAGTAGGGTAGAGGGATTCATGGGTAAAATATGTAGGGATATGGGGGTAGGGCCTGGGTGGGATTGTGGTCGGTGCAGACTCGATGGGCCGAATGGCCTCTTTCTGTACTGTAGGGTTTCTATGATGTCTATGATTTGGACCCGTCCTTTAGCCAAGCATTCAATTGTACTAACTTCCTCTTCTTAGCCTCACTGGCACGTGAGGCTAATCTCCCCTCATTCGTCTATGCTCCAGGGAAGAAAGTCCTAACCTGTTCAACCTTTCTCTGTAACTCAGTTTCTCAAGTCCCGGCAACATCCTTGTAAACCTTCTCTGCACTCTTTCAACCTTATTAATATCCTTCCTGTAATTAGGTGACCAAAACTGCTCACAATACTCTAAATTCGGCCTCACCAATGTCTCATACAACCTCACCATAACATTCCAACTCTTATACTCAATACTTTGATTTGTAAAGGCCAATGTACCAAAAGCACTCTTTACGGCCTTAACTACCTGTGACGCCACTTTTATGTATTATGTATCTGTATTCCCAGATCCCTCTGTTCTACTGCACTCCTCAGTGTCCTACCATTTACCTTGTATGTTCTACCTTGGTTTGTCCTTCCAAAGTGCAATACCTCACACTTGTCTGCATTAAACTCCATCTGCCATTTTGCAGCCCATTTTGCGAGCAAATCCCTCTGCAAGCTTTGAAAACCTTCCTCACTGTCCACGACACCTCCAATCTTTGTATCGTCAACAAATTTGCTGATCCAATTTACAACATTATCATCCAGATCATTGATTTAGATGACAAACAACAATGGACCCAGCACTGATCCCTGTGGCACACCACTAGTCACAGGCCTCCACTCAGAGAAGCAATCCTCCACTACCACTCTCTGGCTTCTTCCATTGAGCCAATGTCTAAGCACGTTTACGACCTCTCCATGTTTCCCTAGCGACTGAAACTTCCTAAGTAACCTCCCGTGCGGGGCTTTGTCAAAGGCCTTGCTGAATTCCATGTAGACAACATCCACCGCTTTCCCTTCATCCACTCTCCTGGTAACCTCCTCGAAAAACTCTAATAAATTGGTCAAACATGACCTACCACGCACAAAGCCATGTTGACTCTCCCTAATGAGTCCCTGTCTATCCAATTATTTGTAGATCCTATCTCTTAGTACTCCTTCCATTAATTTACCTCCTGCTGACGTCAAACTTACCGGCCTCTAATTTCCCGCATTACGTTTTGAGCCTTTTTTAAACAAGGGAACAACATGAGTTATCCTCCAATCATCCAGCAACTCACCCGTGGATACCAACATTTTAAATATATCTTCCAGGGCCCCTGGGCTCCTTCAAGGTCCGAGGGAATACCCTGTCCGGTCCTGGGGATTTATCTACTCTAATTTGCCTCGAGACAGCAAGCACCTCCTCCCCTTTAATCTGTATAGGTTCCATGACCTCCCTACTTATTTGCCTTATTTCCATAGACTCCATGCCCGTTTCCTTAGTAAATATCTTTTGGTTCCGTACATAGCCGACCACTCTGATCTTCAAGAGGACCAATTTTATCCCTTACTATCCTTTTGCTCATAATACACCTGTAGAAGCTCTTCGGATTATCCTTCACCTTGTCTGCCAAAGCAACGTTATATCTTCTTTTCGCCCTCCTGATTTCTTTCTTAAGTAGTTTCTTGCAATTTTTATACTCCTCAAGCATCTTATTTGCTCCCAGTTGCCCATACATTTCATACATCTCTCTCTTCTTCTTCATCAGAGTTCCAATTTCCCTCGAGAACCAAGGTTCCTTATTCTTATTCACTTTGCCTTTAATCCGGACAAGAACAGACAAACTCTGCGCTCTCAAAATTTCTCCTTTGAAGGCCACCCACTTACCAATCACATCCTTGCCAGAGAAGAGCCTGTCTCAGTCCTCACTTTTTAGATCCTTTCTCATTTCTTCAACTTTGGCCGTTTTCCTGTTTAGAACATCAACCCGAGGACCAGATCTATCTTTATCCATGATCAAGAACAAAACAAAGAACAAAGAATGATACAGCACAGGAACAGGCCCTTCGGCCCTCCAAGCCCGCACCGCTCCCTGGTCCAAACTAGACCATTCTTTTGTATCCCTCCATTCCCACTCCATTCATATAGCTATCTAGATAAGTCTCAAACGTTCCCAGTGTGTCCGCCTCCACCACCTTGCCCGGCAACGCAGTCCAGGCCCCCACCACCCTCTGTGTAAAATACGTCCTTCTGATATCCCTGTTAAACCTCCCCCCGCCCCCTCACCTTGAACCTATGACCCCTCGTGAACGTCACCGCCGACCTGGGGAAAAGCTTCCCACCGTTCACCCTATCTATGCCTTTCATAATTTTATACACCTCTATCAGTTCACCCCTCATCCTCCATCTTTCCAGTGAGAACAACCCCAGTTCACCCAATCTCTCCTCATAACTAAGCCCCTCCATACCAGGCAACATTCTGGTAAACCTCCTCTGCACTCTCTCCAAAGCCTCCACGTCCTTCTGGTAGTGTGGCAACCAGAACTGGACGCAGTATTCCAAATGCGGCTGAACCAACGTTCTATACAACCGCAACATCAGACCCCAACTTTTATACTCTATGCCCCGTCCTATAAATGCAAGCATGCCATATGCCTTATTCACTACCTTCTCCACCTGTGACATCACCTTCAAGGATCTGTGGACATGCACACCCAGGTCCCACTGCGTATCTACACCCTTTATGATTCTGCCATTTATCGTATAGCTCCCCTTACGTTAGTTCCACCAAAATGCATCACTTCGCATTTAATAGGATTGAACTCCATCTGCCATTTCTTTGCCCAAATTTCCAGCCTATCTATATCCTTCTGTAGCCTCTGACAATGTTCCTCACTATCTGCATGTCCAGCCATTTTCGTGTTGTCCGCAAACTTACTGATCACCCCAGTTACACCTTCTTCCAGATCGTTTATATAAATCACAAACAGCAGAGGTCCCAATACAGAGCCCTGCGGAACACCACTAGTCACAGGCCTCCAGCCGGAAAAAGACCCATCCACGACCACCCTCTGTCTTCTGTGACCCAGCCAGTTCTCCACCCATCTAGCCACCTCCCCCTTTATCCCATGAAATCCAATCTTTTGCACCAACCTGCCATGAGAGACTTTTTCAAACGCTTTACTAAAGTCCATATAGACGATATCCACGACCCTTCCCTCGTCAACCATTCTAGTCACTTCTTCAAAAAACTCCACCAGGTCAGTGAGGCATGACCTCCCTCTCACAAAACCATGTTGACTATCGTTAATGAGTTTATTCCTTTCTAAATGCGCATACATCCTATCTCTAAGAATCTTCTCCAACAACCTCCCTACAATTAATAACTAAATGGTGCGAGATCACAACATTCTGAGGGACAGAGGGATTGGGCTGTCCATGGGCATGAATCAAAAGGGGCTAATATACAGGGACAGCAATTCATTAGAAATGTCATAAAATGTTACCATTTATTACGAGGGAATGAATTATTAAATAGGAAGGGTCAGAAATTCCTCAGATATAGGAGCAGAATTAGGCCATTCGGCCCATCGAGTCCGTTCCGTCATTCGATCATGGCCGATATGCTCCTCATCCCCATTTTCCTGCCTTCTCCCCATAACCCTTCAACCCATCACCAATTAAAAATCTGTCTAACACCTCCTGAAATTTACTCACTGTCCCAGCATCCTCCGCTCTTTGGGGCAGCGAATTCCACAGATTCACAACCCTTTGGGAGAAGTAGTTTCTCCTCAACTCTGTTTTAAATTTGCTGCCCCTTATCCTAAGACTATGACCTCTCGTCCTAGAGTGTCCCACAAGAGGAAGCATCCGCTCCACGTCTACTTTATCCACACCTATTATCATCTTGTCAATTTGATCTCTCATTCTTCTAAATTCCAGTATGTTTCCAGTGTGCAAGGCATTGGAGAGACCACATCTGGAGTATTGTGTACAATACTTGATTCCTTATCTATAGAAAGATGGTAATGTGTTAGAAAACTGCCCCAGGCAACTGTGAATTCCTCCAACTGGTATTTAATGTAGACTTAAGAACATAAGAAATAGGAGCAGGAGTAGGCCATCTAGCCCCTCGAGCCTGCCCCGCCATTCAATAAGATCATGGCTGATCTGACGTGGATCAGTACCACTTACCCGCCTGATCCCCATAACCCTTAATTCCCTTACCGATCAGGAATCCATCCATCCGCGCTTTAAACATATTCAGCGAGGTAGCCTCCACCACCTCAGTGGGCAGAGAATTCCAGAGATTCACCACCCTCTGGGAGAAGAAGTTCCTCCTCAACTCTGTCTTGAACCGACCCCCCTTTATTTTGAGGCTGTGTCCTCTAGTTTTAACTTCCTTACTAGAACATAGAACATAGAACATTACAGCGCAGAACAGGCCCTTCGGCCCACGATGTTGCACCGACCAGTTAAAAAAAAAACTGTGACCCTCCAACCTAAACCAATTTCTTTTCGTCCATGAACCTATCTACGGATCTCTTAAACGCCCCCAAACTAGGCGCATTTACTACTGATGCTGGCAGGGCATTCCAATCCCTCACCACCCTCTGGGTAAAGAACCTACCCCTGACATCGGTTCTATAACTACCCCCCCTCAATTTAAAGCCATGCCCCCTCGTGCTGGATTTCTCCATCAGAGGAAAAAGGCTATCACTATCCACCCTATCTAAACCTCTAATCATCTTATATGTTTCAATAAGATCCCCTCTTAGCCGCCGCCTTTCCAGCGAAAACAATCCCAAATCCCTCAGCCTCTCCTCATAGGATCTCCCCTCCATACGAGGCAACATCCTGGTAAACCTCCTCTGCACCCTCTCCAAAGCCTCCACATCCTTCCTGTAATGTGGGGACCAGAACTGCACACAGTACTCCAAGTGCGGCCGCACCAGAGTTGTGTACAGTTGCAACATAACGCTACGACTCCTAAATTCAATCCCCCTACCAATAAACGCCAAGACACCATATGCCTTCTTAACAACCTTATCTACTTGATTCCCAACTTTCAGGGATCTATGCACACATACACCTAGATCCCTCTGCTCCTCCACACTATTCAAAGTCCTCCCGTTAGCCCTATACTCAACACATCTGTTATTCCTACCAAAGTGAATTACCTCACACTTCTCCGCATTAAACTCCATCCGCCACCTCTCGGCCCAACTTTGCAACCTGTCTAAGTCTTCCTGCAAACTACGACACCCTTCCTCACTGTCTACCACACCACCGACTTTGGTGTCATCAGCAAATTTGCTAATCCACCCAACTATACCCTCATCCAGATCATTAATAAATATTACAAACAGCAGTGGCCCCAAAACAGATCCCTGAGGTACACCACTTGTAACCGCACTCCATGATGAATATTTACTATCAACCACCACCCTCTGTTTCCTATCCGCTAGCCAATTCCTGATCCAATTTCCTAGATCACCCCCAATCCCATACATCTGCATTTTCTGCAGAAGCCTACCATGGTGAACCTTATCAAACGCCTTACTAAAATCCATATATACCACGTCCACTGCCTTGCCCCCATCCACCTCCTTGGTCACTTTCTCAAAAAACTCAATAAGGTTAGTAAGGCACGACCTACCTGCCACAAAACCATGCTGACTATCACCTATCAATTCATTACTCTCCAAATAACTATAAATCCTATCCCTTATAATTTTTTCCAACATCTTGCCGACAACAGAAGTGAGACTCACCGGTCTATAATTCCCGGGGAAGTCTCTGTTCCCCTTCTTAAACAATGGGACAACATTCGCTAACCTCCAATCTTCTGGTACTATACCAGAGGCCAACGACGACCTGAAGATCAGAGCCAGAGGAAAGAATCTCTCCGCCTCCACCCTATCCAGCCCCCGCATTATCTTATAAGTCTCCATAAGATCCCCCCTCATCCTTCTAAACTCCAACGAGTACAAACCCAATCTCCTCAGCCTCTCCTCATAATCCAAACCCCTCATCTCCGGTATCAACCTGGTGAACCTTCTCTGCACTCCCTCCAATGCCAATATATCCTTCCTCATATAAGGGGACCAATACTGCACACAGTATTCCAGCTGCGGCCTCACCAATGCCCTGTACAGGTGCATCAAGACATCCCTGCTTTTATATTCTATCCCCTTCGCAATATAGGCCAACATCCCATTTGCCTTCTTGATCACCTGTTGTACCTGCAGACTGGGCTTTTGCGTCTCATGCACAAGGACCCCCAGGTCCCTTTGCACGGTAGCATGTTTTAATTTGTTTCCATTGAGATAGTAATCCCATTTGTTATTATTTCCTCCAAAGTGTATAACCTCGCATTTATCAACGTTATACTCCATTTGCCATATCCTCGCCCACTCACTCAGCCTGTCCAAATCTCTCTGCAGATCTTCTCCGTCCTCCACACGATTCACTTTTCCACTTATCTTTGTGTCGTCTGCAAACTTCGTTACCCTACACTCCGTCCCCTCCTCCAGATCATCTATATAAATGGTAAATAGTTGCGGCCCGCGTACCGATCCCTGCGGCACGCCACTAGTTACCTTCCTCCAACCGGAAAAACACCCATTTATTCCGACTCTTTGCTTCCTGTCGGATAGCCAGTCCCCAATCCACTTTAACACACTACCCCCAACTCCGTGTGCCCTAATCTTCTTCAGTAGCCTTTTATGGGGCACCTTATCAAACGCCTTTTGGAAATCCAAAAACACCGCATCCACCGGTTCTCCTCCATCAACCGCCCTAGTCACATCTTCATAAAAATCCAACATGTTCGTCAAGCACGACTTTCCCCTCATGAATCCATGCTGCGTCTGATTGATCGAACCATTTCTATCCAGATGCCCTGCTATTTCCTCTTTAATAATGGATTCCAGCATTTTCCCTACTACAGACGTTAAGCTGACCGGCCTATAGTTACCCGCCTTTTGTCTCCTTCCTTTTTTAAACAGCGGCGTAACATTAGCCGTTTTCCAATCAACCGGCACTACCCCAGAATGCAACGAGTTTTGATAAATAATCACTAACGCATCCACTATTACCTCTGACATTTCTTTCAATACCCTGGGATGCATTCCATCCGGACCCGGGGACTTGTCCACCTTCAGTCCCATTAGTCTACCAAGCACTGCCTCTCTGGTTACATTAATTGTATTAAGTATTTCTCCTGCTGCCAACCCTCTATCGTTAATATTTGGCAAACTATTTGTGTCCTCCACCGTGAAGACCGACACAAAAAACTTATTTAAAGACTCAGCCATATCCTCATTTCCCACTATTAACTCCCCCCTCTCGTCCTCCAAGGGTCCAACATTCACTCTAGCCACTCTATTCCTTTTTATATATTTATAAAAACTTTTACTATCATTTTTTATATTAATTGCTAGCCTAGCTTCATAGTCTATCCTTCCTTTCTTTATCGCTTTCTTAGTCTCTCTTTGTTGTTTCTTAAATTTTTCCCAATCACTTGTTTCTCCACTATTTTTGGCCACTCTGTACGCAGCTGTTTTTATTTTAATACTCTCCTTTATTTCCTTCGTTATCCACGGCTGGTTCTCCCTTTTCTTACAATCCTTGTTTTTTGCTGGAATATATTTTTGCTGAGAACTGAAAAGGATCTCCTTAAAAATCCTCCACTGTTCCTCAGCTATCCTACCTGCCAGCCTGCTCTCCCAGTCTACCTTAGCCAATTCATCCCTCATCCTATCATATTTCCCTCTGTTCAAACAGAGGACACTGGTTTGGGACCAAACTTTCTCCTCTTCCATCTGAATCAGAAATTCGACCATATTGTGGTCACTAGACCCAAGAGGGTCCTTCACAATAAGATCCTTAATTCTACCTACCTCGTTACACAATACCAGATCCAAAATAGCTCGTTCCCTCGTCGGTTCCGTAACATGCTGTTCAAGGAAACTATCCCGACAGCATTCTAAGAACTCTTCCTCCATTCCACCCTTACCGACTTGAGTCTGCCAGTCAATGTGCATGTTGAAGTCCCCCATGATTATTGCCGTTCCGTTTTTACACGCATCCCTTATCTGCTTGTTTATAGCCCTCCCCACCTCAACATTATTATTTGGGGGCCTATATACCACACCTACTAGTGTCTTTCTCCCTCTACTATTCCTCATCTCTACCCATAACGATTCCACGTTTTGTTCCTCAGAGCCTATGTCATCCCTCAGTACTACCCTGATATTATCTCTTATTAATAGCGCGACCCCACCACCTTTTCCTTCCTGTCTATTCTTCCTAAACGCCTGATACCCCTGGATATTCATCTCCCAGTCCTGGTCACCTTTCAGCCACGTTTCTGTAATGGCCACTAGATCGTACCCACTCGTGCTGATTTGCACCATCAACTCATATACCTTGTTCCGAATGCTTCGTGCATTCAGGCAAAGTGTCCTTATTCCAGCTTTTATCTGGACCCGCTTTGATGAGTCGCGAACACCCTCTCCCTCTACTCCCTTATCTAAATTACCGCCTTCATTCACTTGCACCCTCTCCTCTACCATTAATTTTGTAATTCCCCTTACCCCTGCATCCTCCACCCCATCAATTAGTTCCTTGATCCTAGTCAACTCTTCTAGCTCCCCTCCCCCCAACCTATCTAGTTTAAATTCTCCCTAGTAACTTTAGCCAACCTACCGGCCAGGATATTGGTCCCCGTGTGATTCAAGTTCCACCCGTTTTTTGTATACAGATCACCCCTGCCCCTAAAGAGGTCCCAATGGTCCAGGAACCTGAATCACTGCCCCCTGCACCAGTCCCTCAGCCACACATTCATCTTCCACCTCACTCCATTCCTGCCCTCACCTTCCCGTGGCACAGGCAGTAATCCTGAGATTACTACCTTTGCTTTCCTCTTTCTCAGCTGTCTCCCTAATTCCCTGTACTCCCTTTTCATGACCCCTTCTCCCTTCCTACCCACATCAGCGGTACCAATATGTACCGCTACCTCAGGCTCCTCTCCCTCCCACCTCAGGATTTCCGGGACGCGACTAGCGACATCCTGGATCCCGGCCCCAGGGAGGCAGACCACCATGCGAGAATCCCGCCTACCTCCGCAGAAACGCCTGTCTGTCCCCTTCACCATCGAGTCCCCGATTAATACCGCCTTCCTCCTCTTTTCCTTAGCCCTCTGAGTTACAGGGCTGGACTCCACTGCGGAGACACGGCCACTGCTGCTTCCCCCAGGCGGGCTGTCCCCCCCAGCAGTACTCAAGCAGGAGTACTTGTTGTGCAGGGGCAAATCCACTGGGGTGCTCTCAACCACCCTAGCCTTACCCTTCCTGGCCATCACCCACTTGGCCTCCTCCCGTTGCCCTGGTGTGACCACCTGATGATAGCTCTTGTCTATCACCTCCTCATTCTCCCTCATCAGCCTAAGATCCTCGAGCTGCAGTTCCAGCTTGAATTGATTTATTTTAAAACGGTTTATTTTAAACATATTGAGACCGGCCTGAAAGTGGTAGACTGGGGACTATCACACAAATGCTCTCAATCTGATGGTGTGGTGGTATTGTCACTGGACTGGGAGCCCAGAGTCCGAGGGTAATGCACTGGGCAGCCATCTTCCAATCACACCACAGCAAATAGTGAAATCTCAATTCAATAAAAATCTGTCATTAAAGGCCTGGTGATGGCCATGAAACCATTGCCGTTAAAACCCATTTGGTTCACCGATGCCCTTGAGAGAAGGAATTTATCCGACTCCAGAATAAGACCAGAAAATCTCAGCAGGTCTGGGAGTCCCTGTAAGTCTTTCATGTGAATCCAGGTCCACACGATGTGGTTGACTCTGGAATGTCCCAGCAAGCAAGCTGCTCAGTTCAAGGGCAGTTAGGGATAGACCACAAGCAAGGAACTGGGAACAATCTGCACAAAATATTGGCCAGTTATTTTCAGTCTGGAAATGTAAAGCTGCCGTTTCGCTCTCAGTCAGGAACAGATCCCAGTTTTACACCAATCTCTGATTTAACAGCACATTGGAGAGCTGGTGCAGACACGATGGGCCAAATGGCCTCCTCCTGCACGAACACTATTCTGTGAAATCTTAGAAAACAGGGAAATGCTGGAATTAAACTCAGCAGGTTCGGCAGCATCTGTGCAGAGAGAGAGAGAAACAGAGTTAACATTTCAGGTCTGTGACCTTTCCTGTGAACTGGGGAAAGTTAGAAATGTTACAGGTTTGGAGAAAGGGGCGGGTGGGACAGGGACGAAAGGAAGGTCTGTGAGAGGGTGGAAGACAGGAGAGGTTGAATGAGAGAAAAGTGAACCCCCCCCAGAGCCAAACTCCCTCAGAGGCTCCCACACTGCATTCCAACAAACTGAACTGGATTGGACTGAATGGGAAGTCATGGGAATGTAACCCTCACTGACTTCATGGATCAAGTACATTTCTGGATGGAAATTAGCTGCACAGACTCCAGCCTGGTTGTTGGTGTGAAACAGGAGCTGATGTCTATCTGTGTGTGTGTGTGTGTGTGTGAGTCCCTGCCTGCAGCTCCCAGAGAGTTTAAAATCCTGCATCTGTCTCTCTGCAGAGCTGCTGGTTAAAGACACATTTACAGCATTTATCAGACAGAAACTTCACTCTCATTCTCTCCCTCCCCTCCCCCAGCCAGTGCTTCTGTTAAAAAAGGCTAAACGCTTTATTTTGCAGCTCTGATCAGTGGTGAGTCATTAACCATGAAGCACAGGGCACACACACACACTCACACACCCGGACACACAGCATTGTAAATCAGAAGTGGGATTTGTAAACGCAGCAACAAAGAACTTTGCAAGATATTGTTTCAGTTCAGGCAACTTAAGGAAAAGCGAACTTTGCAAGAATCAGCAAAGGGTGCAAACCTGTAGCGGATGGAGTCCTGGATGAACAAGTTGTACAATCCACACTCAGACCTGGCCTCTCTCTCTCTCTGGCAGTGCAGGGCTGCTCGTTCATTTAAATCCATCTTCTCTCAGCTCCCAGTGCTGGTGATGTGAAGGTGGGAGTGGGGGGGAGGGAGAGCCTTGGGATGAACCATTTGCCTGGTGCTCACTAACCCCCACACACACTTAGAGACAGGTTGGTGTTGGACCGGCCCATACCTGGAGTAGGTGGGTTCAGGTGAGGTGTAGGAGCTGTGGTTGGATGGGGGGGGGGGTGATTGGGGAGGTGTGGACAGTTTGAGTGACTCAGTGAGGTTATAAAAAGGCTGAGGCTCCTTTGTCCAGTCTCTCTCTCCACGTGGGTTGGTAAGTATCAGGTAAGCTGTGTCTTTGTGAGTGAGTGAGTCAGTGTGTGCTTGCATGGAGTTCCAGCTCTGATATTGTAACCCCCCTTTCCCAGCACAAAGCCCCTGTTCCTGGATCTCTCTACCCACCATGGGAGAGGGGATGGAAGGAGTTGGAGAGATCACCGAGGGAAAACATGTGCGATGGTGAGTATGAACCTCTTCATTTTCTGTCTGCACCTTTCCCGCCTCAGCCCTGCTTTTCTCTCTGTTTGCACCCTCCTCTCAATCTCCCTCTCCATCTTTCTCTCTCTCAACCTTTCTCTCTCTCAATCTCTCTCCCTCTCAATCTCTCTCCCTCTCAATCTCTCTTCCTCTCAATCTCTCTCCCTCTCAATCTCTCTCCCTCTCAATCTCTCTCCCTCTCAATCTCTCTCTCTCAATCTCTCTCCCTCTCAATCTCTCTCTCTCTCTCAATCTCTCTCCCTCTCAATCTCTCCCTCTCAATCTCTCTCCCTCTCAATCTCTCTCCCTCTCAATCTCTCTCCCTCTCAATCTCTCTCCCTCTCAATCTCTCTCCCTCTCAATCTCTCTCCCTCTCAATCTCTCCCTCTCAATCTCTCTCTCTCAATCTCTCTCCCTCTCAATCTCTCTCCCTCTCAATCTCTCTCCCTCTCAATCTCTCTCCCTCTCAATCCCTCTCCCTCTCAATCTCTCTCCCTATCAATCTCTCTCCCTCTCAATCTCTCTCCCTCTCAATCTCTCCCTCTCAATCTCTCTCCCTCTCAATCTCTCTCCCTCTCAATCTCTCCCCTCTCAATCTCTCTCCCACTCAATCTCTCTCTCTCTCAATCTCTCTCCCTCTCAATCTCTCTCCCTCTCAATCTCTCTCCCCGACATTCCCCCCCCCCGACATTGCCCCCCCGACATTGCACCCCCGACATTGCCCCCCCGACATTGCCCCCCCGACATTGCCCCCCCCCGACATTGCCCCCCCTCGACATTCCCCCCCCCGACATTCCCCCCCGACATTGCCCCCCCCCGACATTGCCCCCCCCGACATTCCCCCCCCCGACATTTCCCCCCCCCGACATTGCCCCCCCCGACATTGCCCCCCCGACATTGCCCCCCCCCGACATTGCCCCCCCCCCCTCCGACATTGCGTCCCCCGACATTGCCCCCCCCCGACATTGCCCCCCCGACAATGCCCCCCCCCCCGAGATTGCCCCCCCCCGACATTGCCCCCCCCCGACATTGCCCCCCCCCCTCCGACATTGCGTCCCCCGACATTGCCCCCCCCCGACATTCCCCCCAACATTGCCCCCCCGACATTGCCCCCCCCGACATTGCCCCCCCGACATTCCCCCCCCAACATTGCCCCCCCGACATTGCCCTTCCCGACATTGCCCCCCCGACACTGCCACCCCCCGACATTGCACCCCCCGACATTGCCCCCCCCCCGACATTGCCCCCCCGACATTGCCCCCACCGACATTCCCCCCCCCCGACTTTACCCCCTCTGACTCCCCCCCCCCGACTTTGTCCGAACCCTAACCCTCCCCCTGACTTGCACCCCCCGACATTCCCCCCGAATTGCCCACCTCCCCCTGACTTTGCCCCCCCCCGAGGTAGCCCCCCCCCCCGAGGTTGCCCCCCCCGAGTTTGCCCCCACCCGAGTTTGCCCCCCCTGCTACCCCTCTCCAGCTGTTCCCCCAACGCCTTTTCCCGCCCACCAACAGACTCAAAACCCGCTGCTGAATCCCCCCCTCCCCTGGCTGCCAATGCGCTATAGATTCCCCTCTCAGCTCAATCCCTCCCGAACCCCTCTCCTGAACCCACTCCCAATCCTTTTAAACCCCCCGCCGTCAGTCTCTCACCCCCAAATTCCCCCCCCGCCTCCAGCTAACCCCCCCCCCCCGCCTGCAGCTTCCCCCCCCCGCCTCCAGCTTCCCCCCCCCGCCTCCAGCTTCCCCCCCCCGCCTCTAGCTTCCCCCCCCCGCCTCCAGCTTCCCCCCCCCCCGCCTCCAGCTTCCCCCACCCCCGCCTCCAGCTTCCCCCCCCCACCCCCGCCTTCAGCTTCCCCCCCCAACCCCGCCTCCAGCTTCCCCCCCCACCCCCTCCTCCAGCTTCCCCCCCCGCCTCCAGCTTCCCCCCCCCGCCTCCAGCTTCCCCCCCCGCCTCCAGCTTCCCCCCCCCCGCCTCCAGCTTCCCCCCCCGCCTCCAGCTTCCCCCCCCCCCCCCGCCTCCAGCTTCCCCCCCCCGCCTCCAGCTTCCCGCCCCCCCCCCCCGCCTCCAGCTTCCCCCCCCCCGCCTCCAGCTTCCCGCCCCCCCCCCCCGCCTCCAGCTTCCCGCCCCACCCCCCGCCTCCAGCTTCCCCCCCCCGCCTCCAGCTTTCCCCCCCCCCGCCTCCAGCTTCCCCCTCCCATCCCCGCCTCCAGCTCCCCCCCCCCGCCTCCAGCTCCCCCCCCCCCGCCTCCAGCTTCCCCCCCCCCGCCTCCAGCTTCCCCCCCCCCCCCGCCTCCAGCTCCCCCCCCGCCTCCAGCTTCCCCCCCCCCGCCTCCAGCTTCCCCCCCCCCCGCCTCCAGCTTCCCCCCCCCGCCTCCAGCTTCCCCCCCCCTCCCCGCCTCCAGCTTCCCCCCCAAACCCCTCCTTAAATCCCCACTCCAGAAACCCACTTTAAATCCCTCCACTTAAACCCCTCTAACTCCTGCTGCCCAATCTCTCTGCCCCTCCCCCCGATCCTCTCTGCCCCTCCCCCCGATCCTCTCTGCCCCTCCCCCCGATCCTCTCTGCCCCTCCGCCCGATCATCTCTGCCCCTCCCCCCGATGTTCTCTGCCCACTCACTCTCTCTCAGGAACTCACCGCCAAAGCCCTCTGAGCCACTCCCAATCCTTCTCAACCCCCCGCCCTCAATCTCCACTAATTCCACCCCAAAACTCCTCTTTCCCCCACCTGATTCCCTGTCCCTCTGCCCCATCTCCTTTCATCCGACTCTGTATGCACCCTCTCCCCCCGCTCAATCTCTCTGACACCCACTGCCAATCTGACTCTCAGCCCCCTGAATCCTCCAAGTTCCTGCCCCAATTCCGCAGCCCCCCCCCCAAAGGCTCCCTCTGCCCCCTGCCAAACCCAAGCCCCCCTGACGCCTGCACCCAATCCTTCCTCAGTCCTCACCACCCCTGAATCGCTCTGAGTCACCCCCCCGCTCCGAATCGCTCGACAGCCCCCCAATTCTAACCCTGATGCAAGGCCCCACCCTCAATCCCTCTCTGAATTTCCCCCCTGCCAAATCCCTATGAATCCACCCCGCCCTCAATCCCTTTCCCTCCACCCCGACTCCCCCTCCCCTCCCGCTAACTCCCTCTCTGACTCCCTACCCCATCCAGACCCTCCCCAGATTCTAAGCCCCTGAGATTCATCTAGAATCCCCCCTGAATGTCTCCCGAGATCGCCCCCACCCTCGCCACATTCCTCTGCCCCCGAATCCTGCTCCCTCTCCAATCCCACCCCTTCAATCTGTCTGAGCACCAAACCATGTCTTTTAATCCCCGTAAGCCCCCCAATCCTTCCTGTATCCCTCAGACCCCCAGAAATCCCCCTCTAAGCCCCCCCTTCCCAAATCCCCCTCAATTCCCCCCGATTCCCTCCCTCTCCGCCCCGCTAAATCCCAAAGTCCCCATGAGACCCTTAAATCCCCCTGAATCCCTCTAATTCCCGACCACAATCCCTGAGTCTCTCCCTACATCCCTCTCCACTCTCCCCCTTTAATCCCCCTCAATCCCCCCCCCCACTCCAGCCAAATCTGTTGTCCCTCCTCACAATCCCTCTAAATCTCCCGATCCTTCCCTCTGAGCCCCGTATCCATAGAACATAGAACATAGAACATTACAGCGCAGAACAGGCCCTTCGGCCCACGATGTTGCACCGACCAGTTAAAAAAAAAACTGTGACCCTCCAACCTAAACCAATTTCTTTTCGTCCATGAACCTATCTACGGATCTCTTAGACGCCCCCAAACTAGGCGCATTTACTACTGATGCTGGCAGGGCATTCCAATCCCTCACCACCCTCTGGGTAAAGAACCTACGCCTGACATCGGTTCTATAACTACCCCCCCTCAATTTAAAGCCATGCCCCCTCGTGCTGGATTTCTCCATCAGAGGAAAAAGGCTATCACTATCCACCCTATCTAAACCTCTAATCATCTTATATGTTTCAATAAGATCCCCTCTTAGCCGCCGCCTTTCCAGCGAAAACAATCCCAAATCCCTCAGCCTCTCCTCATAGGATCTCCCCTCCATATCCCTCTAAGTTCCCCTCTTTCCCCCCCACCCGTCTCAACCTGGCAAATTCCCACTCCCTCCCTGTGAACAGCCTCTGGACTGACAGATCCCCCCCTTTCTAATTAGTACCCCCCCCTCCCACCGCGCGTCCATCCCCGTCCACACCCCCCTGTAAACAGCTCCTGGTGGAGTTGGATGTGGAAACTCTGCCCATTTTAAACATTAACCTTCAAATGACTAATTCCCCTGACACTGAGCAGCCTGTGTTATAACATCCCCCACCCCCATCCTGTACAACAGACCCCCTGTCTGATTCCCCCTCCCCCCTCCTCCATTGCCCCCTTTCTCTGATAACCCCGGACTCTGGTCAGCCTGTGTTATAATATTCCCCCCACTTGTACATCAGCCTCCCCCACCAACCCCTTCCCTCTCTGTCTAATAGCCCCTGGCTCTGAACAAGCCCCTGTATTACACACTCCCCCCTTTCAGCAGTGCTGAATCCCTCTGAATTGCCCCCGATTCCCTCCCTCTGCGTTCCTGGTCCTTTGCTGCTTGTGAACAGCAAACCTGTGATCTGGCCCGTCCCCCACGAGAGATAGAGAGACAGAGAGAGAAGCAGAGAGATATAGAGATGGAGATAGAGAGAATGCTGCTGTAATTCAGACAGAATGAGTCACAGAGAGGGGGAAGCAAAGATCAGAGAGAGAGAGATGGGGAGGATGCTACTGTAATTCAGACTGATTCACAGACAAGGAAGCAGAGATCAGAGAGAGGGGAAGCAGATAGAGAGAGGGATAAGAGACAAATAAAAGCAGAGTTAATGTTAAAATTTTATTTGTTAATCACAAGTAGGCTTACATTAACACTGCAATGAAGTGATTGTGAAAAGATATAGAGATGGGGAGAGAGAGAGAATGCTGCTGTTCTTCAGACAGAATGAGTCACAGAGAGGGAGCAGAGATAGACAGAGGGGGGAGCAGAGATAGAGAGAGAGACGGAGAGGAGGCTGCTGTGATTGATAAAATGATCCCCAAAGAGAGAGGGAGAGATGTCCAGAGAGGCTGAGATACAAAATGAGATGTCGAGATAAATAGAAAGTGGGGCTTTGGCAAGACATAGTGACAAAGTTTCAGAGAGAGAGTGAAAGATAGAGAGAATGAGAGAAAAAGGGAAAGATGCTGCCATTGTGAGAGGCTGAGGTATAAAGGATGGGGAGAGACAGGGATTGGAAAGATGTGGAGAAACAGTTCTGAGGATGGGGGAGTTGCACAGACAGAGCTTCAGGGAGAGGGATTGAAATCCGTGGGATCACATTGGAGCAGGGATCACTGGGAATACCCTCCTCCCCCTGACACACAGATCACTAACCCTCAGTGTAAAAGCCCCACCAGTCGATCTGTGAATAAAAATGAACGACAAAGACACGGGGACTTTTATTAATATTTTTCTCTCTGGTTATAGCTCTTGTCCGAGGATTCCTCACGGCAGAACTATTCGCTCTCTGCATCGCCAAAGTTTCCAAAGGAATTCTCCTTGGAAGAGAGAAAGAGAAAATAAAGTGAAATTTGATTAAACACAAAACAAAAGCTGATTATAAACAATAAAAGGCACAGCAAGATCCCAGGACTTGCTGAAATTCACAATCTCACTGGGGGGGGCGGTGGGGGAAACATTCATTTTCACCTCCTCATTATTAAACCCTGACAAAATGGGAACACGTTTCAAATGCAATGAACTTCCAACTGCCTCCTGACTGTCCCGATATTGAATTTATTAAACACGTCAAAGCATTCTGGGGGCTTTACTCCAGAGACAGGCCAGTGAATAAACACAGGAGGCCCCAATGAAGTTCCCACTTCTATCAGTCACCTCTCCCCCCCCCCCTCTGTTTCTCCCTCTCCGTCTCTTACACACTTCCCCCAGATCAATATCTGTCCAATACCCCGTCTCTGCTCCTGTCTCTGGATAACCTGTCCTGATCTCTGCTCTGTTTCTCTACCTCGAGGTGAATCTGGATTGAAATGCTCTCTCTAGGTTTCTGTCTGACCGTTTAAAATAAAACTCACAATCAAAAGGGAAATGAGAGGGGGGCGGGAGCAGGAAAATCCACAATCCCACCCTGAAGCGGCTGCTTCACATTTTATTGAACCATTGAATTCAGCCACTTAAACCCTGTTGGGGAATTAAGCGAATGCAAAAGTGCTGCTGAGATTTAGGCCGTGAAGTGCGGCCTAGTCACAGAGGCTGCATTATTCCTCAGGTAGAAAGAACAAACCCCCCTCTCTCCCACCCCCCAGTTAAACAGGACAATCTTCTCCATCTACACCCACAAATCCCAGCGCCCTGTCTGAAAACACAAGCAGGACTCTGGGATTGAGAACAAGCCTTTCCCCCAGGCTCAGGAATTTGAATTTCAGCTCCCTCTCCCTCCCGAGTGCTTCACAGTGAGAGGGAGAGAGAGAGACTGGGAATGCCGCAATCAGGATCCCACAGGGAGTCCCACACTGCAGGAGGACACCCCCCACCCCCAGAGCCTCTGTCTCTATCCCCCTACCCCCCTCCACTGAGCCCCAACACTCCCCACCCCTTCTCTGTTCACCCAGTTTCTCTCTCTCTCTACCCCACCCTCCTTCCCCTCCATCTTTTTATGTTTAAAACATGGGGCTCTGTCATAGTGTGAGGAATATGGGGCAGGGGGACAGAGCATGAGTGCACAGCAAGATCCCACACACACAGCTTGAACAGGGCCAGATACAAAGTGATTTTGAAGTGAGGATTGGGGTAAAGTGAGTGGGAAATGAGGGAACCACACATCTCCCTCTCTCTCCCCTCCATCTCTCCCCCCCCCCCCCCGCAAATGAAAATAATAAGTCACTCCAGCATTGGTGCTGTTTGTACATTCGATCTGAACAGGGAACCTTCCACTGCGAGCACAGTCACACCCTTCTCTGATTCCCTCTTTCTCTTGCTGTTTCTCTCTTTCTCTGCCTCTATCTCTGAACCTGTCCAGCCCCCTCTGTGTCTCTCTTGCTTTCCCCCCAGATCTATATATATATCCAATACCCCATCTCTGCCCCGGTCTCTCCTACTCTGGATAATCTGTCCTGATCTCTGCTCTGTTTCCCCGTCTGGGGATGAATGGGGATTAAAATGCTCTCTCTGATAAGTTTCTGTCTGACCGTTTCAAATAATGACGTGTTGTGGGCCACGTTTGCTATTTCTCAGGGATTTCCATGGGGAAATGGGGAGGGAAGCTCCTCCTGCAAAGCCACATCTCTCTCTCACTGCAATGTGGTAGCAGCCACATTCCAATATCTTTACAACACATCAAATATGAGGAAAATATATTTTCAAACACAACAGCACAGATTCAGCCTCAGTTACACAGTCGCTGTTTATAAATCCCACCTTCTGGGAGGCTGTGAGTGAGGGTCTTTATCTCAGAGTAAAGTAAAAAGTAAAGTAAAGTTTATTTCTTAGTCACAAGTAAGGCTTACATTAACACTGCAATGAAGTTACTGTGAAATTCTCCTAGTCGCCACACTCTGGCGCCTGTTAATGCGCCAGAGTGGGTTAATGCACCTAACCAGAGACTGGGGAGCTGGCTGGGCTGTGAGTGCACAGCGGAGGCTCCCCCACCCCCACCCGCTAACCCACTCCCCTCCAATCTCTCTCCTCTCCCTGCCCCTCTGCCTTTGCTCTCTCTCTCTCTCTCTGTTACCATCCCTTTCTCTCTCTCTCTCTTACCATCCCTTTCTCTCTCTCTCTCTCTCTGTTACCATCCCTTTCTCTCTCTCTCTCTCCCTCCCTGATAACTCTCAATCACGGGAGAAAGATTGAAGAGAAAGAGATATAGCAGGAAAACCCACAATCACATCCCAAATCCAATGAAAGTGTTGACCAGGATGTTGCCTGCTATGGAGGGTATTGGCTGTGAGGATTGATTGAATAAACTGGGATTGTTCTCCCTGGAAAGACAGAGGCTGAGGGACGACCAGCTGGAAGTTTATAAAATTATGAGGGGTGTGGCGAGGATGAAGAGTTGGGAGCTTTTTCCCAGGACAGAAATGATAATTACAAGGGGAACAAGTTCAAGATAAGGGGGAAAGGTTGAGTGGAGCTGTGCGGGGAAGGTTTTTACACAGAGGGTGGTGGGGGCCTGGAATGCGCTGCCAAGTGAGGTGGTTGAGGCAGATACATTAGTGACATTTAAGACTTATCTGGATAGACACATGAACAAACGGGGTATAGAGGGATACAGGCCATTGGTCTCGATAGGTAAACATGATCGGCGCAGGCTTGGAGGGCCAAAGGACCTGTTCCTGTGCTGTGCTGTTCTTTGTATTAAAGTGGCTGCTGCAGGTTTTATTCGACCGTCGAGTCCCATCGATTTAAACACAGGCACTGTTTGGAAAAGGAGCAAAATGCAAAAGCCTTCCTGAGGTTAGGTCTGGGATTGAGGCCTGGTCACAGAGGCTGCATTATACATCCTGGACAAAGAACAGGTTCCCCAGGCCCCGGCCAGTTCACCAGAACAATCCCCTCCAGCCCCGAAACCTCCCGGACAGGGCCTGGGAGGAGGGAGGGGGGGGGAAAGGGAACCAGTGCTGCCCCCACCCCCTGTCCCCTTCCACCCTCCCCTCATACCGCACACAGCCCCCATTACAGAATCATAGAATCCGACAGTACAGAAGGAGGCCATTCGGCCCATCAGGTCTACACCGCCCACATTCACATCCAGGCCCCATCCTCATTACTCCATGTGACTTTCTCTCTCTCTCTGTCTCTCTCTCCCTCTCTCTTTGTGTGACTTTCTCTCTCTCTCTGTCTCTCTCTCCCTCTCTCTTTGTGTGACTTTCTCTCTGTCTCTGTCTCTCTCTCCCTCTCTCTTTGTGTGACTTTCTCTCTGTCTCTCTCGATCTCTCTCTTTGTGTGACTTTCTCTCTCTCTCTGTCTCTCTCTCCCTCTCTCTTTGTGTGACTTTCTCTCTCTCTCTGTCTCTCTCTCCCTCTCTCTTTGTGTGACTTTCTCTCTCTCTGTCTCTCTCTCCCTCTCTCTTTGTGTGACTTTCTCTCTGTCTCTCCCGATCTCTCTCTCCCTGTCTAATATGGTTATGAAGCTGCATATATAAGGTAAAACATCTGGTGTTTGACAAATGTAAATATTGAAAAGAAATGCTGAGAAAACCAAAACGAACCATCCAGCGTTGTGTCTTTAGAAAGCATGTGTCTTTGTGCTGGGGATTTTAAACTGCAGAAAGCAGGCTGCAGAAGACAACTTTACAACATTTGTGTCCAAAGCAGCAGCCAGAGTCCCAGCAGAGCAAAACAGGCTTTGAATTGGGTCAATGATTTTAAAACAAGCTCCCAAACACACACAACCAAAAGACAGTTTCATTTTACAGATATTTAATTTACTCTTTCCCACTCACCAAAGGGTTTGTGACTAATTACAAAGCCGGGATATTTTAACCCCAGGGTTTCAAACTCCAGCCCCCCTCAGACCCCACAATCTAACTAGAACTGGTTCATCAGAGAACCGGGAGAAAGGGCAGAGAGCCGGGGGAAAGGACAGAGAGCCGGGGGAAAGGGCAGAGAGCCGGGGGAAAGGACAGAGAGCCGGGGGAAAGGACAGAGAGCCGGGGGAAAGGGCAGAGAGCCGGGGGAAAGGACAGAGAGACGGGGGAAAGGACAGAGAGCCGGGGGAAAGGGCAGAGAGCCGGGGGAAAGGACAGAGAGCCGGGGGAAAGGACAGCGAGCCGGGGGAAAGGACAGAGAGCCGGGGGAAAGGAGAGAGAGCCGGGGGAAAGGGCAGAGAGCCGGGGGAAAGGGCAGAGAGCCGGGGGAAAGGGCAGAGAGCCGGGGGAAAGGACAGAGAGCCGGGGGAAAGGACAGAGAGCCGGGGGAAAGGGCAGAGAGCCGGGGGAAAGGACAGAGAGCCGGGGGAAAGGAGAGAGAGCCGGGGGAAAGGAGAGAGAGCCGGGGGAAAGGACAGGGAGCCGGGGGAAAGGACAGAGAGCCGGGGGAAAGGACAGAGAGCCGGGGGAAAGGGCAGAGAGCCGGGGGAAAGGACAGAGAGCCGGGGGAAAGGGCAGAGAGCCGGGGGAAAGGACAGAGAGCCGGGGGAAAGGGCAGAGAGCCGGGGGAAAGGGCAGAGAGACGGGGGGAAGGACAGGGAGCCGGGGGAAAGGACAGAGAGCCGGGGGAAAGGACAGAGAGCCGGGGGAAAGGGCAGAGAGCCGGGGGAAAGGACAGAGAGCCGGGGGAAAGGACAGAGAGCCGGGGGAAAGGGCAGATAGCCGGGGGAAAGGAGAGAGAGCCGGGGGAAAGGACAGGGAGCCGGGGGAAAGGACAGGGAGCCGGGGGAAAGGGCAGAGAGCCGGGGGAAAGGGCAGAGAGCCGGGGGAAAGGACAGAGAGCCGGGGGAAAGGGCAGAGAGCCGGGGGAAAGGGCAGAGAGCCGGGGGAAAGGGCAGAGAGACGGGGGAAAGGACAGAGAGCCGGGGGAAAGGACAGAGAGCCGGGGGAAAGGTGAGAGAGCCGGGGGAAAGGACAGAGAGCCGGGGGAGAGGGCAGAGAGCCGGGGGAAAGGAGAGAGAGCCGGGGGAAAGGGCAGAGAGCCGGGGGAAAGGGCAGAGAGCCGGGGGAAAGGGCAGAGAGCCGGGGGAAAGGAGACAGAGCCGGGGGAAAGGACAGAGAGCCGGGGGAAAGGGCAGAGAGCCGGGGGAAAGGACAGAGAGTCGGGGGAAAGGACAGAGAGCCGGGGGAAAGGGCAGAGAGCCGGGGGAAAGGGCAGAGAGCCGGGGGAAAGGGCAGAGAGCCGGGGGAAAGGAGAGAGAGCCGGGGGAAAGGACAGAGAGCCGGGGGAAAGGACAGAGAGCCGGGGGAAAGGGCAGAGAGCCGGGGGAAAGGGCAGAGAGCCGGGGGAAAGGACAGAGAGCCGGGGGAAAGGACAGAGAGCCGGGGGAAAGGGCAGAGAGCCGGGGGAAAGGGCAGAGAGCCGGGGGAAAGGACAGAGAGCCGGGGGAAAGGGCAGAGAGCCGGGGGAAAGGACAGAGAGCAGGGGGAAAGGGCAGAGAGCCGGGGGAAAGGACAGAGAGCCGGGGAAAGGGCAGAGAGCCGGGGGGAAGGGCAGAGAGCCGGGGGAAAGGGCAGAGAGCCGGGGGAAAGGACAGGGAGCCGGGGGAAAGGACAGAGAGCCGGGGGAAAGGACAGAGAGCCGGGGGAAAGGACAGAGAGCCGGGGGAAAGGACAGAGAGCCGGGGGAAAGGACAGAGAGCCGGGGGAAAGGGCAGAGAGCCGGGGGAAAGGGCAGAGAGCCGGGGGAAAGGACAGAGAGCCGGGGGAAAGGAGAGAGAGCCGGGGGAAAGGACAGAGAGCCGGGGGAAAGGGCAGAGAGCCGGGGGAAAGGGCAGAGAGCCGGGGGAAAGGGCAGAGAGCCGGGGGAAAGGACAGAGAGCCGGGGGAAAGGGCAGAGAGCCGGGGGAAAGGACAGAGAGCCGGGGGAAAGGACAGAGAGCCGGGGGAAAGGAGACAGAGCCAGGGGAAAGGGCAGAGAGCCGGGGGAAAGGGCAGAGAGCCGGGGGAAAGGAGAGAGAGCCGGGGGAAAGGACAGAGAGCCGGGGGAAAGGAGAGAGAGCCGGGGGAAAGGACAGAGAGCCGGGGGAAAGGAGAGAGAGCCGGGGGAAAGGACAGAGAGCCGGGGGAAAGGGCAGAGAGCCGGGGGAAAGGACAGAGAGCCGGGGGAAAGGACAGAGAGCCGGGGGAGAGGGCAGAGAGCCGGGGGAAAGGAGAGAGAGCCGGGGGAAAGGACAGAGAGCCGGGGGAAAGGGCAGAGAGCCGGGGGAAAGGGAAATTAAATTGACAACAATTCACATTGTTGTTTTCTTTAACCTTTTATTGAAAGATGAAATATAGACAGGAATGTCTGGGGAGAGAGAGACGGGAGGGGTGCTGGGATTGGTAAGAAGGCTGGAGAGACAGAGACAGGGAAATTCTATACCACCCCCATCCAAGTAGAAATTCCTGGGAAAAGAGAGAGAGAAAAGAATCTGGAGTCACACAGCACAGAAACAGGCCCTTCGGTCCACCAGCTCCATGCTGGCCATCAAATCCCAATCTGTCCTCCTCCCATTCCCCAGCACTTGCTCCAGAGCCTACGATGCCTCGGCGATTAAAGTGCTTGAATTTACCCGACCCCTTTTCAAGCTTTTTCCTTGAACCCACTTTGCGGTCCCTGAGCCAGATTTAGTTTAATAAAGTGTGGTCGTTGTTGCAGTGCAGGCAAAGGCCACAGGCCCAGTGTGTGCACAGCAAGATCCCACAGCAGCAGCAGCAATGTGAACCTGAATCAGATGGGACACAGTCCTCCCACCCCCCACTCTCTTGCCTGCTGTGACCCCCCTTCCCCACTCACTACCCTGTGTGTGTGTGTGTGTCTGCATCATCCCAAATCTCCAGAAAGGCTGGAACTCCCTCTTAAAAGTAACCCTTTTTAAAACTAAAATCCCTGTGGTGCACAGCAAGATCCCACAAAGTGCAGTCAGCTGTGTTGAGCGTTTTTTAAATTTGGGAATTGTTTATACAGAGTGAGGGAGCCAGAGAGGGGCTGAGACAGTGAAATCCCTCTCTCAGGACCCTCAGAATTAAACTGGAGACCCTGTCCCTCACTGAAACCCCCCCTCCCTCGAACAGCCTGTGTCTCTCCCCCTGCATCTAACCCACAACTCCAGCTGTTTCCATCCCTCCCTCTTCCTCTCTCTCCCTGCCTCTCTGTCTCCATCTGTTTCTGCTCGAGAAGAGACAGGGAGAGAGAGAGACGGGGAGAGACAGAGATAAAGCGAGAGAGACAGATATTTGGGAATTAATTGTGTATGGTCGCATTATTGAGTGGTTTAATTTGGTGATTTTTTTATACAGAGAGGCAGAGAGAGAGGTGAAGACAGTGACATTCTCTCCCTGGCACCCTCGCAAGTTCAAAGACACAAAAGCTGCAGACACTCACACACACAAACTGGGTTTGGTAAGTTTCCCAATCTCTGCAGCTTCCCATGTGGCCCAGGGTTTGAATTGAAATTTAAAAGCAGCTTGGAGACACTGCAGGATTTTTGAGTTGAGTTTCTCCCCCCCCCCCCCCCCCCCCCCCCCCCCACCGCCACCTTGTAAATATAAAATAGAAATTCCTGGATTACAATATTCCCTTGGACAGAGCAGAGGGAATGTGTGAGTGGTGTGTGTGTGTCTGAGACCTAGGCTGGATTTGGGAATATCTGCCTGCTGAAGAGGGTCAGTGAAACCATCCTGGCTGAATATCTCATCGCTAAAGAGTCACAGAGAGAGATATCTGAAAAATAAATGTGTTACTGAACCCACTCTGGATGCTCCCTCTATCTCTGTCTCTCTCAGTAACTTAATTGCAGTGTTAATGTAAGCCTTGTGACACTAGTAAATAAACTTTAAATCTTTCAACTTTAAAAACTCTGTCTCTTTCTGTCTCTCTCAGTAACTGCAGCGTTAATGTGAGCCTTACTTATGACACTAATAAACAAATTTTAAAACTTTAAACATCCTCTGTCTCATTATCTCTATGTCTCTATCTCTGTCTCTGTGTGTCTCTCTGTCTCTCTCTCAGTAACTTCATTGCAGTGTTAATGTAAGCCTTACTTGTGACACTAATAATCAAACTTAAAAACTTTCAACTTTAAAAACTCTGTCTGTGTGTCTCTGTCTCAATTCAGACACTAGTTCAGTGCCAGGTTGAGAGGGGGTCAGTATTGAGCAGAATGGGAGGCAATTTGATACAAAGTTTGCAGAAACTGCAGCGAGTGTTTGTAAACATGTTGGGGTTTGTGGAAAGGTCAGTGTGTAACAAGCTGAGGGAAGGTGTTTCCACTTCACATGTGGCTACTTTTTGGCAATGGGAGTTACCTTTGCATCTA
This sequence comes from Mustelus asterias, assembly GCF_964213995.1. Taxonomy (NCBI): domain Eukaryota; kingdom Metazoa; phylum Chordata; class Chondrichthyes; order Carcharhiniformes; family Triakidae; genus Mustelus; species Mustelus asterias. Next base: position 368,682 of record NW_027590368.1, on the reverse strand, counting down.
CAGGGAGCTCTGAAGCCTCATGGCTTTCTGCCTGCCTCTGTTTGAACAGTTTAATATGTTTCAGCACTGAGACCTCTGGCCCTTGTTGGGAATATCAGTCTCCCAGAATACCAGTATACCTGACTGCCCACCTCCCCCCCGCCCGCCACCCCCAGCCCCCAACCCTGTGTGTGTGTGTTGTCCCAAGTCTGGAGACTTCCCCACAGTCCCCTGAAAGGTTTAAACTGCCTCTGAGAAGACACCCTTTTTAAAACAAAATCCCCAGCAACATCCCACAAGCTGCAGTCAGCTGTGTTGAGTGTTTTGTAATTTGGGAAAAGTTTATACAGAGAGAGAGAGAGAGAGGCAGAGAGGGGCTGAGACAGTGAAATCAAACCCCCCGGGACACCCAGAATGAAACTTACACAGCACAAAATCCCAGGATTGCCCCTTTCCAGGTTTTACTGAGAGATTGTCCAACGAAATATTAATTCCTGGGAAAAAGAGGGAGAGAGAGAGAATAAAAAGAGGCAGATAGAGGAAGGAAATTGAGAGAAAAGCAGACAGAAATAGACAGAATGGGGGAAAAGCTGTGGAGAGGATGAAATGAAAATCTGAACATCTGTAAACTGAATTGTAAAGGCCTCTGTGAATTTTATTCAACAATTAGGTTCATTGCTCTGTCTCCGACCCCTGTTATTTTAGATTTAAAACAAACTTATAGACAGTTTCATGCATAATTTACTCTTTGCCACCCACCAAAGGGTTAACGTGTTTGTGACTAATTGCAAAGCCGGGATATTTTAACCCCAGGCTTTCAAACTCCAGCCCCCCCACACACCCCACAATCGAACCAGAACTGGTTCATCCGAGGAAGCGAGATTAAAATTAAACCTGGATCAGGGTAAGAAAGAGACAACTCACATGCGGCCTATAGAACAGGCCTCAGTCCATCCATCCTCCTCTGGAGAAAAGCCCCTTGTCCAAGTATTCCGAGTCCCATTGCAGTCTTCAAAATTCAAATTCCTGGGAAGAAGAGAGAGAGAAAATAATTAATTAAAATACAAGAAATTGTTTAAATTAAATAGCACAAGAGGCCAGGATTCCCCTTCTGAGATTTTACTGAGAGATTGTCTAACTAGATATGAATTATTGGGGAAAAGAGAGAGAAAATTAATTAAATACAAGAAACCATTTAAATTAAATCTCACCGAAACGCAGGATTCCCCCCTCTCAGTTACACAATCTCTCAGAAACATCAGAATGGCATGAACAGAGAGAGAGAAATCTACAAACAGAATCTCCTAAAACTGAATCAAATATCCACAGTCCATCCCTGTCTCCCTCTCAGACTCCAGGAGCTGCTCATCTCCCTCTTTCAGTTTGGGAAGGGGCTGCTGATTCCTTCAGGACACTTTTTAAAATCGCCCTCCTGGGATTGATTTCTACAACTCCCTCCATCTCCCTTTCACTATCTCCCTCTCTTTTCTCCCTCTGCTCCTGAGTCTCTCACTCAGTGTAAAGATGGATGTCCCTGTCTGGATCCTTGTCCCTGTCCCCTCTCTTTGTCACTCGTTGTCTCTGTCCATAGCTGTTTCTTTCCCTCTCTCTCATGTACTCTGCATTGAAATGAGCGATGCCATATTCCTGTCTCCCTGTTTATAATAACACAGTTTTTGTTGATTAAAGGTTTAAAGAGACACAAAGGAAGATGGAGCCAGAGAGAGAGAGAGATACATTCTGGAGAGTGATAGACAGATATGGAAGAATGTTCGAGAGAGAGAGATTCTGGTGAGTGATAGATATGGAAGAATGCTCGAGAGAGAGAGAGATGAATGGAAAGAAACAGGAAGGGAGAGAAAGCTGAAGATAGGGGGAAAATACTGGAGGGAGAGACAGAGAGAAAAGCACAGAGAAATAGAATGGGGAAGAAAGCTGTAGAGGGGAAGATAAATGTAAAGGCTGAACTTCAGAAAATTGAATTGTAATGTCCTCTGTGAAACGTATTTAACATTCGGGTAAGTCAGTCTCTCCCATCCCTGTTACTTTGGATTTGCATCAAACTTTTAGAAAGTTTCATGTTACAGATATTTAATTTACTCTTTGCCACCCACCAAACGCATTGCAAAGCCGGGATATTTTAACCCCAGGGTTTTAAACTCCAGCCTCCCCACTTCCCACAATTGAAGCAGAACTGCTTCATCCGAGGAAGCGAGATTAAAATTAAACCTGGATCAGGGTAATAAGAGATAACAACTCACTTGCAGCCTATAGAACAGGCCTCAGTCCATCCATCCTCCTCTGGAGAAAAGCCCCTTGTCCAAGGATTCCAAGTCATGTTGCAGTCTTAAATTCAAATCCCTGGGGAACAGAGAAAATAATTAATTACAGTACAAGAAAATGTTTAAATTAAAGAGCACAAAAGCCCCAGGATTCCCCCTTCTAAGATCTCACTGAGACATTGTCTAACTAAATATTAATTCCTTGGGAGAGATAGAATATAATTAATTTAAATATAAGAAAATGTTTAAATTAAATAGCACAAGAGCCCAGGATTCCCCCTTCTTAGATTTTACTGAGAGATTGTCCAACAAAATATTATTTCCTGGGAAAAAGAGGGAGAGAGAGGGAATAAAAAAGAGAGACAGGTAGAGGAAGGAAAGGGATGGAGAGAGAGAAAGCAGAGAGAAATAGACAGAATGGGAGAAAAGCTGCAGAGAGGACGAAATGAAATTCTAAACTTCTGAAAACTGAATTGTAAAGGCCTCTGTGAATTTTATTCAACAATTAGGAACAGCGCTCTGTCTCCCATCCCTGTTATCTTGCATTTAAAACAAATTGAGACAGTTTCATATTACAGATATTTAATTTACTCTTTGCCACCCACCTAAGGGTTAATGTGTCTGTAACTAATTGCAAAGCGGGGATATTTTAACCCCAGGGTTTCAAACTCCAGCCCCCCTCACACCCCACAATCGAACCAGGACTGGTTCATCCGAGGAAGCGAGATTAAAATTAAACCTGGATCAGGGTAATAAAGAGATGACAACTCACATGCGGCCTATAGAACAGGCCTCAGTCCATCCATCCTCCTCTGGAGAAAAGCTCCTTGTCCAAGGATTCTGAGTCCCATTGCAGTCTCTCATGTATTCTGAATTGAAATGAGTGATGCCATATTCCTGTCTCCCTGTTTACAATAACGGAGAGTTTTTATTGATTGAAGATTTAAAGAGACACAAAGAAAGATGGAGCCAGAGAGAGAGAGACATTCTGGAGAGTGATAGACATATATGGAAGAACGCGAGAGAGAGAGAGAGATGAGTGGAAAGAGATAGGAAGGGAGAGAAAGCTGAAGATGGGAAAAAGTACTGGAGGGGGAGACAGAGAAAAAAGCAGAGAGAAATAGACAGAATGGGGAAGAAAGCTGTAGAGGGGAAGATAAATGTAATGCCTGAACTTCAGAAAATTGAATTGTAATGTCCTCTGTGAAACGTATTTAACATTCGGGTAAATCACTCTCTCCCACCCCTGTTATTTTGGATTTATATCAAACTTTTAGACAGTTTCATATTACAGATATTTAATTTACTCTTTGCCACCCACCAAAGGGTTAACATGTTTGTGACTAATTGCAAAGCCGGGTTATTTTAACCCCAGGGTTTCAAACTCCAGCCCCCCCGCATCCCACAATCTAACTAGAACTGCTTCATCCGAGGAAGCGAGATTAAAATTAAACCTGGATTGGGGTAATAAAGAGATAACAACTCACATGCGGCCTATAGAACAGGCCTCAGTCCATCCATCCTCCTCTGGAGAAAAGCCCCTTGTCCAAGGATTCCGAGTCCCATTGCAGTCTTCAAAATTCAAATTCCTGGGGAGAAGAAAAAATAATTAATTAAAATACAAGAAAATGTTTAAATTAAATCGCACAAGAGCCCAGGATTCCCCCTTCTCAGTTACACAATCTCTCAGTTAAATCTAAACATTAATTATTGGGGAAAGAGAGAGAGAGAAAATAATTAAAATACAAGAAATTATTTAAATTAAATACAACAGCAAAAACCCAGGATCTCCCCTTAGTTACACAATCTCTCAGTGACATCCAAACACAACAAGTCAGTTGTAAAGCAGAGACTAAAGAGATTGAGACAGTTCCCTCCCTGTGTGTTTCTCTCTGTCTCTCTATTCCACTCTCATTCAGATCTCGCTCCCTCTGATATGAAACATTAAATCTGGATCAGGTTAATAAACAGACACAACTCACCCGGGTGAAGCCTCAGTCAGCCCTCCCTCTGGAAGAAGCTCCTCTCCCTCGTCCTGGTCACAAACATTCCCGTCCTTTGGATCCGCGACACATCCCCAGTTTTCAAAATTCCTCAGGAGAAAGAGAGATAAAAATTGGTTAAAAAGAGAGAGAAAAAGAGACAAGGCCATTTTAACAATAAGACACACAACATATCACAGCGAGGAGTCCAGCATTTCCATTCAAGTCCATTCAGCATCATGTCCACACAAGCAAAGCACAGGTCAAAAAGCAGATTGACACACACACTGACACACACACACACTGAATCAGAGTGGGAATGTTTTCAGTGCAGGGGGATTATTGGTGTGGGGACTGAAGGCTCTCAGATTCACATTTATCCTGAGTGTGCTGGATGCAAACCCCACCCTGAGTCTCTGACATATTTACAATGTCTGTCTCTCTATTGAGATGCTAATTCACCCCCCCCCCCCTCCCCCTCTCACCCCAGAGGAGTTTGTGGCAATGTCAGACTGACTCTTGATATGTTAATGCAGGCCGGCAATGGATTCTGCAAGTTCCTGTCTTTAGTTTCTTTAGTTTAGTTTCAAACTTTATTTCTTTTCCCCTGTAGGTCGTGTTCGTCCATTTCAAAAACCCCCTGACCCCCCCACAGCAGCCCTGAAAATCCTTGCAGCCGCTCCCCACAACCCAGCGAGTGGAGGGGGAATGGGGATGTGTGAGTGAGTGGATTGGGGATTGTGTCAGTGTGTGTCTGTCTATCCCCCCCTCTCTGCTCACACTTCCTGCCCAGCCTGCTGAAGACAGGGAAAGAATGGGAGTTGAACAAAGCCTCCTCTCTGCCTCCATTTTCAAAGGATTTGCCCCTTTCTCACACCAGTTTTGTCCATTGAGCTGTCCCTATCAATTGGAAAAAAGTTTTATTAATCTCCCTGTGAGATATGAAGTCACTAATTACTAAATACAGGCAAAAACATCCCATCATTATACAGGGAGCTTCAATGGGATTTTAAACTGAAATCCTCGGATGTCAATTCCTTAGGTGAAAAGTTTCTAATTCATTAATTTGGATTAAATTAAAACCGGCCAGTATATTCTCACCAGCTGCTTTCTGTTAACTCTCCCCCTTATCACCGGTGGTTCGCACTGCTGCCTCACAGCGCCAGGGACCCGGGTTCGATTCCCAGCTTGGGTCACTGTCTGTGCGGAGTCTGCACGTTCTCCCCGTGTCTGCGTGGGTTTCCTCCGGGTGCTCCGGTTTCCTCCCACAGTCTGAAAGACGTGCTGGTTAGGGTGCATTGGCCGTGCTAAATTCTCCCTCAGTGTAACCCGAACAGGCGCCGGAGTGTGGGCAACTGGGGGATTCTCACAGTAACTTCATTGCAGTGTTAATGTAACCCTACTTGTCACACTTGTAGATAAACTGAAACTTAACACTCATGCCCTCTCCTGCCGGCACTCACTCACTCTTATACACTTACTCACTTTGTACACTCACTCCCTATTACACACTTACACACACACACTCAAACACACACACATCTCACACACACATTCACTCTCATAAACACATTCACTCTCTCAGAAACACTCGCCTTAACACACTCTCATCAACACACACATAAATACTCCCTCACACGCTCTCACACACACTCACACTCTCTCTCTCTCGCACACACACACACTCTCTCACACACACACACACACTCTCTCACACACTCTCACACACACACTCTCTCACACACTCTCTCTCACACACACATTCACACACTCTCTCACACACTCTCACACACTCTCTTACACACACACACTCTTTCACACACTCTCTCTCCCACACACACTCTCCAACACACACACTCTCTCACACTCTCTCACACACACTCACACTCTCTCACACACTCTCACACACACATTCTCACACACACATACTCTCACACAC